>NW_027617733.1:0-99992 GCF_964187855.1 Myxine glutinosa
CCATCCCACTCGGGGCGTCGTCGCAATGCAGTCGCAATGTGGCCGCCTGCAGTCGCCATACTGCCGCCTGACCATATTTGACCACCCGAAATCGCCAGTAGTCGCCGAAAAATCTTGATCGCCGGCAGTCGCCAGTAGTCGCCAAAATATCCGCCTATGTGTGACCTGGGCATAACACAAGTGCGAAAAGTGGTTTTTCCACACTAATACAAGTGCAAAAGTGGTTTCCTGCACCAACACAAGTGCGAAAAGTGGTTTTTCAACACTAACACAAGTGCGAAAAGTGGGTTTTCAACACTATCACAAGTGCAAAAAGTGTTTTTTCCACACTAATACAAGTGCAAAAGTGGTTTCCTGCACCAACACAAGTGCGAAAAGGGGTTTTTCAACACTAACACAAGTGCAAAAAGTGGTTTTTCAACACTAACACAAGTGCGAAAAGTGGTTTTTCAACACTAACACAAGTGCGAAAAGTGGTTTTTCAACACTAACACAAGTACGAAAAGTTGTTTTTCAACACTAACACAAGTGCGAAAAGTGGTTTTTCCACACTAATACAAGTGCAAAAGTGGTTTCCAGCACCAACACAAGTGTGAAAAGTGGTTTTTCAACACTAACACAAGTGCGAAAAGTGGTTTTTCAACACTATCACAAGTGCAAAAAGTGTTTTTTCCACACTAATACAAGTGCAAAAGTGGTTTCCTGCACCAACACAAGTGCGAAAAGTGGTTTTTCAACACTAACACAAGTGCGAAAAGTGGTTTTTCAACACTAACACAAGTGCGAAAAGTGGTTTTTCCACACTAATACAAGTGCAAAAGTAGTTTTCTGCACCAACACAAGTGCGAAAAGTGGTTTTTCAACACTAACACAAGTGCGAAAAGTGGTTTTTCAACACTGTCACAAGTGCAAAAAGTGTTTTATCCATACTAATACAAGTGCAAAAGTGGTTTCCTGCACCAACACAAGTGCGAAAAGTGGTTTTTCAACACTAACACAAGTGCGAAAAGTGGTTTTTCAACACTAACACAATTGTGAAAAGTGGTTTTTCAACACTAACACAAGTGCGAAAAGTGGTTTCCTGCACCAACACAAGTGTGAAAAGTGGTTTTTCAACACCAACACAAGTGCGAAAAGTGGTTTTTCAACACTAACACAAGTGCGAAAAGTGGTTTTTCAACACTAACACAAGTGCGAAAAGTGTTTTTTCCACACTAATACAAGTGCAAAAGTGGTTTCCTGCACCAACACAAGTGCGAAAAGTGGTTTTTCAACACTAACACAAGTGCGAAAAGTGGTTTTTCAACACTATCACAAGTGCAAAAAGTGTTTTTTCCACACTAATACAAGTGCAAAAGTGGTTTCCTGCACCAACACAAGTGCGAAAAGTGGTTTTTCAACACTAACACAAGTGCGAAAAGTGGTTTTTCAACACTATCACAAGTGCAAAAAGTGTTTTTTCCACACTAATACAAGTGCAAAAGTGGTTTGCTGCACAAACACAAGTGCGAAAAGTGGTTTTTCAACACTATCACAAGTGCAAAATGTGTTTTTTCCACACTAATACAAGTACAAAAGTGGTTTCCTGCACCAACACAAGTGCGAAAAGTGTTTTTTCAACACTAACACAAGTGCGAAAAGTGGTTTTTCAACACTAACACAAGTGCAAAAAGTGGTTTTTCCACACTAATACAAGTGCAAAACTGGTTTCCTGCACCAACACAGGTGCGAAAAGTGGTTTTTCAACACTAACACAAGTGCGAAAAGTGGTTTTTCAACACTAACACAAGTGCGAAAAGTGGTTTTTCAACACTAACACAAGTGCGAAAAGTGGTTTTTCAACACTATCACAAGTGCAAAAAGTGTTTTTTCCAAACTAATGCAAGTGCAAAAGTGGTTTCCTGCACCAACACAAGTGCGAAAAGTGGTTTTTCAACACTAACACAAGTGCGGAAAGTGGTTTTTCAACACTATCACAAGTGCAAAAAGTGTTTTTTCCACACTAATACAAGTGCGAAAAGTGGTTTTTCCACACTAATACAAGTGCAAAACTGGTTTCCTGCACCAACACAAGTGCGAAAAGTGGTTTTTCAACACTAACACAAGTGCGAAAAGTGGTTTTTCAACACTAACACAAGTGCGAAAAGTGGTTTTTCAACACTAACACAAGTGCGAAAAGTGGTTTTTCAACACTATCACAAGTGCAAAAAGTGTTTTTTCCACACTAATACAAGTGCAAAAGTGGTTTCCTGCACCAACACAAGTGCGAAAAGTGGTTTTTCAACACTAACACAAGTGCGAAAAGTGGTTTTTCAACACTATCACAAGTGCAAAAAGTGTTTTTTCCACACTAATACAAGTGCAAAACTGGTTTCCTGCACCAACACAAGTGCGAAAAGTGGTTTTTCAACACTAACACAAGTGCGAAAAGTGGTTTTTCAACACTAACACAAGTGCGAAAAGTGGTTTTTCAACACTATCACAAGTGCGAAAAGTGGTTTTTCAACACTATCACAAGTGCAAAAAGTGTTTTTTCCACACTAATACAAGTGCAAAAGTGGTTTCCTGCACCAACACACGTGCGAAAAGTGGTTTTTCAACACTAACACAAGTGCGAAAAGTGGTTTTTCAACACTATCACAAGTGCAAAAAGTGTTTTTTCCACACTAATACAAGTGCAAAAGTGGTTTCCTGCACCAACACAAGTACGAAAAGTGGTTTTTCAACCCTAACACAAGTGCAAAAAGTGGTTTTTCAACACTATCACAAGTGCAAAAAGTGTTTTTTCCACACTAATACAAATGCAAAAGTGGTTTCCTGCACCAACACAAGTGCGTAAAGTGGTTTTTCAACACTAACACAAGTGCGAAAAGTGGTTTTTCAACACTATCACAAGTGCAAAAAGTGTTTTTTCCACACTAATACAAGTGCAAAAGTGGTTTCCTGCACCAACACAAGTGCGAAAAGTGGTTTTTCAACACTAACACAAGTGGGAAAAGTGGTTTTTCAACACTAACACAAGTGCGAAAAGTGGTTTTTCAACACTAACACAAGTGCAAAAAGTGGTTTTTCAACACTATCACAAGTGCAAAAAGTGTTTTTCCACACTAATACAAGTGCAAAACTGGTTTCCTGCACCAACACAAGTGCGAAAAGTGGTTTTTCAACACTAACACAAGTGCGAAAAGTGGTTTTTCAACACTATCACAAGTGCAAAAAGTGTTTTTTCCACACTAATACAAGTGCAAAAGTGGTTTCCTGCACCAACACAAGTGCGAAAAGTGGTTTTTCAACACTAACACAAGTGCGAAAAGTGGTTTTTCAACACTATCACAAGTGCAAAAAGTGTTTTTCCACACTAATACAAGTGCAAAACTGGTTTCCTGCACCAACACAAGTGCGAAAAGTGGTTTTTCAACACTAACACAAGTGCGAAAAGTGGTTTTTCAACACTAACACAAGTGCGAAAAGTGGTTTTTCAACACTAACACAAGTGTGAAAAGTGGTTTTTCAACACTAACACAAGTGCGAAAAGTGGTTTTTCAACGCTAACAGAAGTGCAAAAAGTCGTTTTTCAACACTATCACAAGTGCAAAAAGTGTTTTTTCCACACTAATACAAGTGCAAAAGTGGTTTCCTGCACCAACACAAGTGCGAAAAGTGGTTTTTCAACACTAACACAAGTGCGAAAAGTGGTTTTTCAACACTATCACAAGTGCCAGAAGTGTTTTTTCCACACGAATACAAGTGCAAAACTGGTTTCCTGCACCAACACAAGTGCGAAAAGTGGTTTTTCAACACTAACACAAGTGCGAAAAGTGTTTTTTCAACACTATCACAAGTGCAAAAAGTGTTTTTTCCACACTAATACAAGTGCAAAAGTGGTTTCCTGCACCAACACAAGTGCGAAAAGTGGTTTTTCAACACTAACACAAGTGCGAAAAGTGGTTTTTCAACACTAACACAAGTGCGAAAAGTGGTTTTTCCACACTAATACAAGTGCAAAAGTGGTTTCCTGCACCAACACAAGTGCGAAAAGTGGTTTTTCAACACTAACACAAGTGCGAAAAGTGGTTTTTCAACACTATCACAAGTGCAAAAAGTGTTTTATCCATACTAATACAAGTGTAAAAGTGGTTTCCTGCACCAACACAAGTGCGAAAAGTGGTTTTTCAACACTAACACAAGTGTGAAAAGTGGTTTTTCAACACTAACACAATTGTGAAAAGTGGTTTTTCAACACTAACACAAGTGCGAAAAGTGGTTTACTGCACCAACACAAGTGCGAAAAGTGGTTTTTCAACACCAACACAAGTGCAAAAAGTGGTTTTTCAACACTAACACAAGTGCGAAAAGTGGTTTTTCAACACTAACACAAGTGCGAAAAGTGTTTTTTCCACACTAATACAAGTGCAAAAGTGGTTTCCTGCACAAACACAAGTGCGAAAAGTGGTTTTTCAACACTAACACAAGTGCGAAAAGTGGTTTTTCAACACAATCACAAGTGCAAAAAGTGTTTTTTCCACACTAATACAAGTGCAAAAGTGGTTTCCTGCACCAACACAAGTGCGAAAAGTGGTTTTTCAACACTATCACAAGTGCAAAAAGTGTTTTTTCCACACTAATACAAGTGCAAAAGTGGTTTCCTGCACCAACACAAGTGCGAAAAGTGGTTTTTCAACACTATCACAAGTGCAAAATGTGTTTTTGCCACACTAATACAAGTACAAAAGTGGTTTCCTGCACCAACACAAGTGCGAAAAGTGTTTTTTCAACACTAACACAAGTGCGAAAAGTGGTTTTTCAACACTAACACAAGTGCGAAAAGTAGTTTTTCAACACTATCACAAGTGCAAAAAGTGTTTTTTCCACACTAATACAAGTGCAAAACTGGTTTCCTGCACCAACACAAGTGCGAAAAGTGGTTTTTCAACACTAACACAAGTGCGAAAAGTGGTTTTTGAACACGAACACAAGTGCGAAAAGTGGTTTTTCAACACTATCACAAGTGCGAAAAGTGGTTTTTCAACACTATCACAAGTGCAAAAAGTGTTTTTTCCACACTAATACAAGTGTAAAACTGGTTTCCTGCACCAACACAAGTGCGAAAAGTGGTTTTTCAACACTAACACAAGTGCGGAAAGTGGTTTTTCAACACTATCACAAGTGCAAAAAGTGTTTTTTCCACACTAATACAAGTGCGAAAAGTGGTTTTTCCACACTAATACAAGTGCAAAACTGGTTTCCTGCACCAACACAAGTGCGAAAAGTGGTTTTTCAACACTAACACAAGTGCGAAAAGTGGTTTTTCAACACTAACACAAGTGCGAAAAGTGGTTTTTCAACACTAACACAAGTGCGAAAAGTGGTTTTTCAACACTATCACAAGTGCAAAAAGTGTTTTTTCCACACTAATACAAGTGCAAAAGTGGTTTCCTGCACCAACACAAGTGCGAAAAGTGGTTTTTCAACACTAACACAAGTGCGAAAAGTGGTTTTTCAACACTATCACAAGTGCAAAAAGTGTTTTTTCCACACTAATACAAGTGCAAAACTGGTTTCCTGCACCAACACAAGTGCGAAAAGTGGTTTTTCAACACTAACACAAGTGCGAAAAGTGGTTTTTCAACACTAACACAAGTGCGAAAAGTGGTTTTTCAACACTATCACAAGTGCGAAAACTGGTTTTTCAACACTATCACAAGTGCAAAAAGTGCTTTTTCCACACTAATACAAGTGCAAAAGTGGTTTCCTGCACCAACACAAGTGCGAAAAGTGGTTTTTCAACACTAACACAAATGCGAAAAGTGGTTTTTCAACACTATCACAAGTGCAAAAAGTGTTTTTTCCACACTAATACAAGTGCAAAAGTGGTTTCCTGCACCAACACAAGTACGAAAAGTGGTTTTTCAACCCTAACACAAGTGCAAAAAGTGGTTTTTCAACACTATCACAAGTGCAAAAAGTTTTTTTTTCCACACTAATACAAATGCAAAAGTGGTTTCCTGCACCAACACAAGTGCGAAAAGTGGTTTTTCAACACTAACACAAGTGCGAAAAGTGGTTTTTCAACACTATCACAAGTGCAAAAAGTGTTTTTTCCACACTAATACAAGTGCAAAAGTGGTTTCCTGCACCAACACAAGTGCGAAAAGTGGTTTTTCAACACTAACACACGTGCGAAAAGTGGTTTTTCAACACTAACACAAGTGCGAAAAGTGGTTTTTCAACACTAACACAAGTGCGAAAAGTGGTTTTTCAACACTATCACAAGTGCAAAAAGTGTTTTTCCACACTAATACAAGTGCAAAACTGGTTTCCTGCACCAACACAAGTGCGAAAAGTGGTTTTTCAACACTAACACAAGTGCGAAAAGTGGTTTTTCAACACTAACACAAGTGCGAAAAGTGGTTTTTCAACACCAACACAACTGTGAAAAGTGGTTTTTCAACACTAACACAAGTGCGAAAAGTGGTTTTTCAACGCTAACAGAAGTGCAATAAGTCGTTTTTCAACACTATCACAAGTGCAAAAAGTGTTTTTTCCACACTAATACAAGTGCAAAAGTGGTTTCCTGCACCAACACAAGTGCGAAAAGTGGTTTTTCAACACTAACACAAGTGCGAAAAGTGGTTTTTCAACACTATCACAAGTGCCAGAAGTGTTTTTTCCACACGAATACAAGTGCAAAACTGCTTTCCTGCACCAACACAAGTGCGAAAAGTGGTTTTTCAACACTAACACAAGTGCGAAAAGTGGTTTACTGCACCAACACAAGTGCGAAAAGTGGTTTTTCAACACCAACACAAGTGCAAAAAGTGGTTTTTCAACACTAACACAAGTGCGAAAAGTGGTTTTTCAACACTAACACAAGTGCGAAAAGTGTTTTTTCCACACTAATACAAGTGCAAAAGTGGTTTCCTGCACCAACACAAGTGCGAAAAGTGGTTTTTCAACACTAACACAAGTGCGAAAAGTGGTTTTTCAACACTATCACAAGTGCCAGAAGTGTTTTTTCCACACGAATACAAGTGCAAAACTGGTTTCCTGCACCAACACAAGTGCGAAAAGTGGTTTTTCAACACTAACACAAGTGCGAAAAGTGGTTTTTCAACACTATCACAAGTGCAAAAAGTGTTTTTCCACACTAATACAAGTGCAAAACTGGTTTCCTGCACCAACACAAGTGCGAAAAGTGGTTTTTCAACACTAACACAAGTGCGAAAAGTGGTTTTTCAACACTAACACAAGTGCGAAAAGTGGTTTTTCAACACTAACACAAGTGTGAAAAGTGGTTTTTCAACACTAACACAAGTGCGAAAAGTGGTTTTTCAACGCTAACAGAAGTGCAAAAAGTCGTTTTTCAACACTATCACAAGTGCAAAAAGTGTTTTTTCCACACTAATACAAGTGCAAAAGTGGTTTCCTGCACCAACACAAGTGCGAAAAGTGGTTTTTCAACACTAACACAAGTGCGAAAAGTGGTTTTTCAACACTATCACAAGTGCCAGAAGTGTTTTTTCCACACGAATACAAGTGCAAAACTGGTTTCCTGCACCAACACAAGTGCGAAAAGTGGTTTTTCAACACTAACACAAGTGCGAAAAGTGTTTTTTCAACACTATCACAAGTGCAAAAAGTGTTTTTTCCACACTAATACAAGTGCAAAAGTGGTTTCCTGCACCAACACAAGTGCGAAAAGTGGTTTTTCAACACTAACACAAGTGCGAAAAGTGGTTTTTCAACACTAACACAAGTGCGAAAAGTGGTTTTTCCACACTAATACAAGTGCAAAAGTGGTTTCCTGCACCAACACAAGTGCGAAAAGTGGTTTTTCAACACTAACACAAGTGCGAAAAGTGGTTTTTCAACACTATCACAAGTGCAAAAAGTGTTTTATCCATACTAATACAAGTGCAAAAGTGGTTTCCTGCACCAACACAAGTGCGAAAAGTGGTTTTTCAACACTAACACAAGTGTGAAAAGTGGTTTTTCAACACTAACACAATTGTGAAAAGTGGTTTTTCAACACTAACACAAGTGCGAAAAGTGGTTTACTGCACCAACACAAGTGCGAAAAGTGGTTTTTCAACACCAACACAAGTGCAAAAAGTGGTTTTTCAACACTAACACAAGTGCGAAAAGTGGTTTTTCAACACTAACACAAGTGCGAAAAGTGTTTTTTCCACACTAATACAAGTGCAAAAGTGGTTTCCTGCACCAACACAAGTGCGAAAAGTGGTTTTTCAACACTAACACAAGTGCGAAAAGTGGTTTTTCAACACAATCACAAGTGCAAAAAGTGTTTTTTCCACACTAATACAAGTGCAAAAGTGGTTTCCTGCACCAACACAAGTGCGAAAAGTGGTTTTTCAACACTATCACAAGTGCAAAAAGTGTTTTTTCCACACTAATACAAGTGCAAAAGTGGTTTCCTGCACCAACACAAGTGCGAAAAGAGGTTTTTCAACACTATCACAAGTGCAAAATGTGTTTTTGCCACACTAATACAAGTACAAAAGTGGTTTCCTGCACCAACACAAGTGCGAAAAGTGTTTTTTCAACACTAACACAAGTGCGAAAAGTGGTTTTTCAACACTAACACAAGTGCGAAAAGTAGTTTTTCAACACTATCACAAGTGCAAAAAGTGTTTTTTCCACACTAATACAAGTGCAAAACTGGTTTCCTGCACCAACACAAGTGCGAAAAGTGGTTTTTCAACACTAACACAAGTGCGAAAAGTGGTTTTTGAACACGAACACAAGTGCGAAAAGTGGTTTTTCAACACTATCACAAGTGCGAAAAGTGGTTTTTCAACACTATCACAAGTGCAAAAAGTGTTTTTTCCACACTAATACAAGTGCAAAACTGGTTTCCTGCACCAACACAAGTGCGAAAAGTGGTTTTTCAACACTAACACAAGTGCGGAAAGTGGTTTTTCAACACTATCACAAGTGCAAAAAGTGTTTTTTCCACACTAATACAAGTGCGAAAAGTGGTTTTTCCACACTAATACAAGTGCAAAACTGGTTTCCTGCACCAACACAAGTGCGAAAAGTGGTTTTTCAACACTAACACAAGTGCGAAAAGTGGTTTTTCAACACTAACACAAGTGCGAAAAGTGGTTTTTCAACACTAACACAAGTGCGAAAAGTGGTTTTTCAACACTATCACAAGTGCAAAAAGTGTTTTTTCCACACTAATACAAGTGCAAAAGTGGTTTCCTGCACCAACACATGTGCGAAAAGTGGTTTTTCAACACTAACACAAGTGCGAAAAGTGGTTTTTCAACACTATCACAAGTGCAAAAAGTGTTTTTTCCACACTAATACAAGTGCAAAACTGGTTTCCTGCACCAACACAAGTGCGAAAAGTGGTTTTTCAACACTAACACAAGTGCGAAAAGTGGTTTTTCAACACTAACACAAGTGCGAAAAGTGGTTTTTCAACACTATCACAAGTGCGAAAAGTGGTTTTTCAACACTATCACAAGTGCAAAAAGTGTTTTTTCCACACTAATACAAGTGCAAAAGTGGTTTCCTGCACCAACACAAGTGCGAAAAGTGGTTTTTCAACACTAACACAAGTGCGAAAAGTGGTTTTTCAACACTATCACAAGTGCAAAAAGTGTTTTTTCCACACTAATACAAGTGCAAAAGTGGTTTCCTGCACCAACACAAGTACGAAAAGTGGTTTTTCAACCCTAACACAAGTGCAAAAAGTGGTTTTTCAACACTATCACAAGTGCAAAAAGTGTTTTTTCCACACTAATACAAATGCAAAAGTGGTTTCCTGCACCAACACAAGTGCGAAAAGTGGTTTTTCAACACTAACACAAGTGCGAAAAGTGGTTTTTCAACACTATCACAAGTGCAAAAAGTGTTTTTTCCACACTAATACAAGTGCAAAAGTGGTTTCCTGCACCAACACAAGTGCGAAAAGTGGTTTTTCAACACTAACACAAGTGCGAAAAGTGGTTTTTCAACACTAACACAAGTGCGAAAAGTGGTTTTTCAACACTAACACAAGTGCGAAAAGTGGTTTTTCAACACTATCACAAGTGCAAAAAGTGTTTTTCCACACTAATACAAGTGCAAAACTGGTTTCCTGCACCAACACAAGTGCGAAAAGTGGTTTTTCAACACTAACACAAGTGCAAAAAGTGGTTTTTCAACACTAACACAAGTGCGAAAAGTGGTTTTTCAACACTAACACAACTGTGAAAAGTGGTTTTTCAACACTAACACAAGTGCGAAAAGTGGTTTTTCAACGCTAACAGAAGTGCAATAAGTCGTTTTTCAACACTATCACAAGTGCAAAAAGTGTTTTTTCCACACTAATACAAGTGCAAAAGTGGTTTCCTGCACCAACACAAGTGCGAAAAGTGGTTTTTCAACACTAACACAAGTGCGAAAAGTGGTTTTTCAACACTATCACAAGTGCCAGAAGTGTTTTTTCCACACGAATACAAGTGCAAAACTGCTTTCCTGCACCAACACAAGTGCGAAAAGTGGTTTTTCAACACTAACACAAGTGCGAAAAGTGGTTTACTGCACCAACACAAGTGCGAAAAGTGGTTTTTCAACACCAACACAAGTGCAAAAAGTGGTTTTTCAACACTAACACAAGTGCGAAAAGTGGTTTTTCAACACTAACACAAGTGCGAAAAGTGTTTTTTCCACACTAATACAAGTGCAAAAGTGGTTTCCTGCACCAACACAAGTGCGAAAAGTGGTTTTTCAACACTAACACAAGTGCGAAAAGTGGTTTTTCAACACTATCACAAGTGCCAGAAGTGTTTTTTCCACACGAATACAAGTGCAAAACTGGTTTCCTGCACCAACACAAGTGCGAAAAGTGGTTTTTCAACACTAACACAAGTGCGAAAAGTGGTTTACTGCACCAACACAAGTGCGAAAAGTGGTTTTTCAACACCAACACAAGTGCAAAAAGTGGTTTTTCAACACTAACACAAGTGCGAAAAGTGTTTTTTCAACACTAACACAAGTGCGAAAAGTGTTTTTTCCACACTAATACAAGTGCAAAAGTGGTTTCCTGCACCAACACAAGTGCGAAAAGTGGTTTTTCAACACTAACACAAGTGCGAAAAGTGGTTTTTCAACACAATCACAAGTGCAAAAAGTGTTTTTTCCACACTAATACAAGTGCAAAAGTGGTTTCCTGCACCAACACAAGTGCGAAAAGTGGTTTTTCAACACTATCACAAGTGCAAAAAGTGTTTTTTCCACACTAATACAAGTGCAAAAGTGGTTTCCTGCACCAACACAAGTGCGAAAAGTGGTTTTTCAACACTATCACAAGTGCAAAATGTGTTTTTGCCACACTAATACAAGTACAAAAGTGGTTTCCTGCACCAACACAAGTGCGAAAAGTGTTTTTTCAACACTAACACAAGTGCGAAAAGTGGTTTTTCAACACAACACAAGTGCGAAAAGTAGTTTTTCAACACTATCACAAGTGCAAAAAGTGTTTTTTCCACACTAATACAAGTGCAAAACTGGTTTCCTGCACCAACACAAGTGCGAAAAGTGGTTTTTCAACACTAACACAAGTGCGAAAAGTGGTTTTTGAACACGAACACAAGTGCGAAAAGTGGTTTTTCAACACTATCACAAGTGCGAAAAGTGGTTTTTCAACACTATCACAAGTGCAAAAAGTGTTTTTTCCACACTAATACAAGTGCAAAACTGGTTTCCTGCACCAACACAAGTGCGAAAAGTGGTTTTTCAACACTAACACAAGTGCGGAAAGTGGTTTTTCAACACTATCACAAGTGCAAAAAGTGTTTTTTCCACACTAATACAAGTGCGAAAAGTGGTTTTTCCACACTAATACAAGTGCAAAACTGGTTTCCTGCACCAACACAAGTGCGAAAAGTGGTTTTTCAACACTAACACAAGTGCGAAAAGTGGTTTTTCAACACTAACACAAGTGCGAAAAGTGGTTTTTCAACACTAACACAAGTGCGAAAAGTGGTTTTTCAACACTATCACAAGTGCAAAAAGTGTTTTTTCCACACTAATACAAGTGCAAAAGTGGTTTCCTGCACCAACACAAGTGCGAAAAGTGGTTTTTCAACACTAACACAAGTGCGAAAAGTGGTTTTTCAACACTATCACAAGTGCAAAAAGTGTTTTTTCCACACTAATACAAGTGCAAAACTGGTTTCCTGCACCAACACAAGTGCGAAAAGTGGTTTTTCAACACTAACACAAGTGCGAAAAGTGGTTTTTCAACACTAACACAAGTGCGAAAAGTGGTTTTTCAACACTAACACAAGTGCGAAAAGTGGTTTTTCAACACTAACACAAGTGCGAAAAGTGGTTTTTCAACACTAACACAAGTGCGAAAAGTGGGTTTTCAACACTATCACAAGTGCAAAAAGTGTTTTTTCCACACTAATACAAGTGCAAAAGTGGTTTCCTGCACCAACACAAGTGCGAAAAGTGGTTTTTCAACACTAACACAAGTGCGAAAAGTGGTTTTTCAACACTAACACAAGTGCGAAAAGTGGTTTTTCCACACTAATACAAGTGCAAAAGTGGTTTTCTGCACCAACACAAGTGCGAAAAGTGGTTTTTCAACACTAACACAAGTGCGAAAAGTGGTTTTTCAACACTGTCACAAGTGCAAAAAGTGTTTTATCCATACTAATACAAGTGCAAAAGTGGTTTCCTGCACCAACACAAGTGCGAAAAGTGGTTTTTCAACACTAACACAAGTGCGAAAAGTGGTTTTTCAACACTAACACAATTGTGAAAAGTGGTTTTTCAACACTAACACAAGTGCGAAAAGTGGTTTCCTGCACCAACACAAGTGCGAAAAGTGGTTTTTCAACACCAACACAAGTGCGAAAAGTGGTTTTTCAACACTAACACAAGTGCGAAAAGTGGTTTTTCAACACTAACACAAGTGCGAAAAGTGTTTTTTCCACACTAATACAAGTGCAAAAGTGGTTTCCTGCACCAACACAAGTGCGAAAAGTGGTTTTTCAACACTAACACAAGTGCGAAAAGTGGTTTTTCAACACTATCACAAGTGCAAAAAGTGTTTTTTCCACACTAATACAAGTGCAAAAGTGGTTTCCTGCACCAACACAAGTGCGAAAAGTGGTTTTTCAACACTAACACAAGTGCGAAAAGTGGTTTTTCAACACTATCACAAGTGCAAAAAGTGTTTTTTCCACACTAATACAAGTGCAAAAGTGGTTTGCTGCACAAACACAAGTGCGAAAAGTGGTTTTTCAACACTATCACAAGTGCAAAATGTGTTTTTTCCACACTAATACAAGTACAAAAGTGGTTTCCTGCACCAACACAAGTGCGAAAAGTGTTTTTTCAACACTAACACAAGTGCGAAAAGTGGTTTTTCAACACTAACACAAGTGCAAAAAGTGGTTTTTCCACACTAATACAAGTGCAAAACTGGTTTCCTGCACCAACACAGGTGCGAAAAGTGGTTTTTCAACACTAACACAAGTGCGAAAAGTGGTTTTTCAACACTAACACAAGTGCGAAAAGTGGTTTTTCAACACTAACACAAGTGCGAAAAGTGGTTTTTCAACACTATCACAAGTGCAAAAAGTGTTTTTTCCAAACTAATGCAAGTGCAAAAGTGGTTTCCTGCACCAACACAAGTGCGAAAAGTGGTTTTTCAACACTAACACAAGTGCGGAAAGTGGTTTTTCAACACTATCACAAGTGCAAAAAGTGTTTTTTCCACACTAATACAAGTGCGAAAAGTGGTTTTTCCACACTAATACAAGTGCAAAACTGGTTTCCTGCACCAACACAAGTGCGAAAAGTGGTTTTTCAACACTAACACAAGTGCGAAAAGTGGTTTTTCAACACTAACACAAGTGCGAAAAGTGGTTTTTCAACACTAACACAAGTGCGAAAAGTGGTTTTTCAACACTATCACAAGTGCAAAAAGTGTTTTTTCCACACTAATACAAGTGCAAAAGTGGTTTCCTGCACCAACACAAGTGCGAAAAGTGGTTTTTCAACACTAACACAAGTGCGAAAAGTGGTTTTTCAACACTATCACAAGTGCAAAAAGTGTTTTTTCCACACTAATACAAGTGCAAAACTGGTTTCCTGCACCAACACAAGTGCGAAAAGTGGTTTTTCAACACTAACACAAGTGCGAAAAGTGGTTTTTCAACACTAACACAAGTGCGAAAAGTGGTTTTTCAACACTATCACAAGTGCGAAAAGTGGTTTTTCAACACTATCACAAGTGCAAAAAGTGTTTTTTCCACACTAATACAAGTGCAAAAGTGGTTTCCTGCACCAACACAAGTGCGAAAAGTGGTTTTTCAACACTAACACAAGTGCGAAAAGTGGTTTTTCAACACTATCACAAGTGCAAAAAGTGTTTTTTCCACACTAATACAAGTGCAAAAGTGGTTTCCTGCACCAACACAAGTACGAAAAGTGGTTTTTCAACCCTAACACAAGTGCAAAAAGTGGTTTTTCAACACTATCACAAGTGCAAAAAGTGTTTTGTCCACACTAATACAAATGCAAAAGTGGTTTCCTGCACCAACACAAGTGCGAAAAGTGGTTTTTCAACACTAACACAAGTGCGAAAAGTGGTTTTTCAACACTATCACAAGTGCAAAAAGTGTTTTTTCCACACTAATACAAGTGCAAAAGTGGTTTCCTGCACCAACACAAGTGCGAAAAGTGGTTTTTCAACACTAACACAAGTGCGAAAAGTGGTTTTTCAACACTAACACAAGTGCGAAAAGTGGTTTTTCAACACTAACACAAGTGCAAAAAGTGGTTTTTCAACACTATCACAAGTGCAAAAAGTGTTTTTCCACACTAATACAAGTGCAAAACTGGTTTCCTGCACCAACACAAGTGCGAAAAGTGGTTTTTCAACACTAACACAAGTGCGAAAAGTGGTTTTTCAACACTATCACAAGTGCAAAAAGTGTTTTTTCCACACTAATACAAGTGCAAAAGTGGTTTCCTGCACCAACACAAGTGCGAAAAGTGGTTTTTCAACACTAACACAAGTGCGAAAAGTGGTTTTTCAACACTATCACAAGTGCAAAAAGTGTTTTTCCACACTAATACAAGTGCAAAACTGGTTTCCTGCACCAACACAAGTGCGAAAAGTGGTTTTTCAACACTAACACAAGTGCGAAAAGTGGTTTTTCAACACTAACACAAGTGCGAAAAGTGGTTTTTCAACACTAACACAAGTGTGAAAAGTGGTTTTTCAACACTAACACAAGTGCGAAAAGTGGTTTTTCAACGCTAACAGAAGTGCAAAAAGTCGTTTTTCAACACTATCACAAGTGCAAAAAGTGTTTTTTCCACACTAATACAAGTGCAAAAGTGGTTTCCTGCACCAACACAAGTGCGAAAAGTGGTTTTTCAACACTAACACAAGTGCGAAAAGTGGTTTTTCAACACTATCACAAGTGCCAGAAGTGTTTTTTCCACACGAATACAAGTGCAAAACTGGTTTCCTGCACCAACACAAGTGCGAAAAGTGGTTTTTCAACACTAACACAAGTGCGAAAAGTGTTTTTTCAACACTATCACAAGTGCAAAAAGTGTTTTTTCCACACTAATACAAGTGCAAAAGTGGTTTCCTGCACCAACACAAGTGCGAAAAGTGGTTTTTCAACACTAACACAAGTGCGAAAAGTGGTTTTTCAACACTAACACAAGTGCGAAAAGTGGTTTTTCCACACTAATACAAGTGCAAAAGTGGTTTCCTGCACCAACACAAGTGCGAAAAGTGGTTTTTCAACACTAACACAAGTGCGAAAAGTGGTTTTTCAACACTATCACAAGTGCAAAAAGTGTTTTATCCATACTAATACAAGTGTAAAAGTGGTTTCCTGCACCAACACAAGTGCGAAAAGTGGTTTTTCAACACTAACACAAGTGTGAAAAGTGGTTTTTCAACACTAACACAATTGTGAAAAGTGGTTTTTCAACACTAACACAAGTGCGAAAAGTGGTTTACTGCACCAACACAAGTGCGAAAAGTGGTTTTTCAACACCAACACAAGTGCAAAAAGTGGTTTTTCAACACTAACACAAGTGCGAAAAGTGGTTTTTCAACACTAACACAAGTGCGAAAAGTGTTTTTTCCACACTAATACAAGTGCAAAAGTGGTTTCCTGCACAAACACAAGTGCGAAAAGTGGTTTTTCAACACTAACACAAGTGCGAAAAGTGGTTTTTCAACACAATCACAAGTGCAAAAAGTGTTTTTTCCACACTAATACAAGTGCAAAAGTGGTTTCCTGCACCAACACAAGTGCGAAAAGTGGTTTTTCAACACTATCACAAGTGCAAAAAGTGTTTTTTCCACACTAATACAAGTGCAAAAGTGGTTTCCTGCACCAACACAAGTGCGAAAAGTGGTTTTTCAACACTATCACAAGTGCAAAATGTGTTTTTGCCACACTAATACAAGTACAAAAGTGGTTTCCTGCACCAACACAAGTGCGAAAAGTGTTTTTTCAACACTAACACAAGTGCGAAAAGTGGTTTTTCAACACTAACACAAGTGCGAAAAGTAGTTTTTCAACACTATCACAAGTGCAAAAAGTGTTTTTTCCACACTAATACAAGTGCAAAACTGGTTTCCTGCACCAACACAAGTGCGAAAAGTGGTTTTTCAACACTAACACAAGTGCGAAAAGTGGTTTTTGAACACGAACACAAGTGCGAAAAGTGGTTTTTCAACACTATCACAAGTGCGAAAAGTGGTTTTTCAACACTATCACAAGTGCAAAAAGTGTTTTTTCCACACTAATACAAGTGCAAAACTGGTTTCCTGCACCAACACAAGTGCGAAAAGTGGTTTTTCAACACTAACACAAGTGCGGAAAGTGGTTTTTCAACACTATCACAAGTGCAAAAAGTGTTTTTTCCACACTAATACAAGTGCGAAAAGTGGTTTTTCCACACTAATACAAGTGCAAAACTGGTTTCCTGCACCAACACAAGTGCGAAAAGTGGTTTTTCAACACTAACACAAGTGCGAAAAGTGGTTTTTCAACACTAACACAAGTGCGAAAAGTGGTTTTTCAACACTAACACAAGTGCGAAAAGTGGTTTTTCAACACTATCACAAGTGCAAAAAGTGTTTTTTCCACACTAATACAAGTGCAAAAGTGGTTTCCTGCACCAACACAAGTGCGAAAAGTGGTTTTTCAACACTAACACAAGTGCGAAAAGTGGTTTTTCAACACTATCACAAGTGCAAAAAGTGTTTTTTCCACACTAATACAAGTGCAAAACTGGTTTCCTGCACCAACACAAGTGCGAAAAGTGGTTTTTCAACACTAACACAAGTGCGAAAAGTGGTTTTTCAACACTAACACAAGTGCGAAAAGTGGTTTTTCAACACTATCACAAGTGCGAAAAGTGGTTTTTCAACACTATCACAAGTGCAAAAAGTGCTTTTTCCACACTAATACAAGTGCAAAAGTGGTTTCCTGCACCAACACAAGTGCGAAAAGTGGTTTTTCAACACTAACACAAATGCGAAAAGTGGTTTTTCAACACTATCACAAGTGCAAAAAGTGTTTTTTCCACACTAATACAAGTGCAAAAGTGGTTTCCTGCACCAACACAAGTACGAAAAGTGGTTTTTCAACCCTAACACAAGTGCAAAAAGTGGTTTTTCAACACTATCACAAGTGCAAAAAGTGTTTTTTCCACACTAATACAAATGCAAAAGTGGTTTCCTGCACCAACACAAGTGCGAAAAGTGGTTTTTCAACACTAACACAAGTGCGAAAAGTGGTTTTTCAACACTATCACAAGTGCAAAAAGTGTTTTTTCCACACTAATACAAGTGCAAAAGTGGTTTCCTGCACCAACACAAGTGCGAAAAGTGGTTTTTCAACACTAACACACGTGCGAAAAGTGGTTTTTCAACACTAACACAAGTGCGAAAAGTGGTTTTTCAACACTAACACAAGTGCGAAAAGTGGTTTTTCAACACTATCACAAGTGCAAAAAGTGTTTTTCCACACTAATACAAGTGCAAAACTGGTTTCCTGCACCAACACAAGTGCGAAAAGTGGTTTTTCAACACTAACACAAGTGCGAAAAGTGGTTTTTCAACACTATCACAAGTGCAAAAAGTGTTTTTTCCACACTAATACAAGTGCAAAAGTGGTTTCCTGCACCAACACAAGTACGAAAAGTGGTTTTTCAACCCTAACACAAGTGCAAAAAGTGGTTTTTCAACACTATCACAAGTGCAAAAAGTGTTTTTTCCACACTAATACAAATGCAAAAGTGGTTTCCTGCACCAACACAAGTGCGAAAAGTGGTTTTTCAACACTAACACAAGTGCGAAAAGTGGTTTTTCAACACTATCACAAGTGCAAAAAGTGTTTTTTCCACACTAATACAAGTGCAAAAGTGGTTTCCTGCACCAACACAAGTGCGAAAAGTGGTTTTTCAACACTAACACAAGTGCGAAAAGTGGTTTTTCAACACTAACACAAGTGCGAAAAGTGGTTTTTCAACACTAACACAAGTGCAAAAAGTGGTTTTTCAACACTATCACAAGTGCAAAAAGTGTTTTTCCACACTAATACAAGTGCAAAACTGGTTTCCTGCACCAACACAAGTGCGAAAAGTGGTTTTTCAACACTAACACAAGTGCGAAAAGTGGTTTTTCAACACTATCACAAGTGCAAAAAGTGTTTTTTCCACACTAATACAAGTGCAAAAGTGGTTTCCTGCACCAACACAAGTGCGAAAAGTGGTTTTTCAACACTAACACAAGTGCGAAAAGTGGTTTTTCAACACTATCACAAGTGCAAAAAGTGTTTTTCCACACTAATACAAGTGCAAAACTGGTTTCCTGCACCAACACAAGTGCGAAAAGTGGTTTTTCAACACTAACACAAGTGCGAAAAGTGGTTTTTCAACACTAACACAAGTGCGAAAAGTGGTTTTTCAACACTAACACAAGTGTGAAAAGTGGTTTTTCAACACTAACACAAGTGCGAAAAGTGGTTTTTCAACGCTAACAGAAGTGCAAAAAGTCGTTTTTCAACACTATCACAAGTGCAAAAAGTGTTTTTTCCACACTAATACAAGTGCAAAAGTGGTTTCCTGCACCAACACAAGTGCGAAAAGTGGTTTTTCAACACTAACACAAGTGCGAAAAGTGGTTTTTCAACACTATCACAAGTGCCAGAAGTGTTTTTTCCACACGAATACAAGTGCAAAACTGGTTTCCTGCACCAACACAAGTGCGAAAAGTGGTTTTTCAACACTAACACAAGTGCGAAAAGTGTTTTTTCAACACTATCACAAGTGCAAAAAGTGTTTTTTCCACACTAATACAAGTGCAAAAGTGGTTTCCTGCACCAACACAAGTGCGAAAAGTGGTTTTTCAACACTAACACAAGTGCGAAAAGTGGTTTTTCAACACTAACACAAGTGCGAAAAGTGGTTTTTCCACACTAATACAAGTGCAAAAGTGGTTTCCTGCACCAACACAAGTGCGAAAAGTGGTTTTTCAACACTAACACAAGTGCGAAAAGTGGTTTTTCAACACTATCACAAGTGCAAAAAGTGTTTTATCCATACTAATACAAGTGTAAAAGTGGTTTCCTGCACCAACACAAGTGCGAAAAGTGGTTTTTCAACACTAACACAAGTGTGAAAAGTGGTTTTTCAACACTAACACAATTGTGAAAAGTGGTTTTTCAACACTAACACAAGTGCGAAAAGTGGTTTACTGCACCAACACAAGTGCGAAAAGTGGTTTTTCAACACCAACACAAGTGCAAAAAGTGGTTTTTCAACACTAACACAAGTGCGAAAAGTGGTTTTTCAACACTAACACAAGTGCGAAAAGTGTTTTTTCCACACTAATACAAGTGCAAAAGTGGTTTCCTGCACAAACACAAGTGCGAAAAGTGGTTTTTCAACACTAACACAAGTGCGAAAAGTGGTTTTTCAACACAATCACAAGTGCAAAAAGTGTTTTTTCCACACTAATACAAGTGCAAAAGTGGTTTCCTGCACCAACACAAGTGCGAAAAGTGGTTTTTCAACACTATCACAAGTGCAAAAAGTGTTTTTTCCACACTAATACAAGTGCAAAAGTGGTTTCCTGCACCAACACAAGTGCGAAAAGTGGTTTTTCAACACTATCACAAGTGCAAAATGTGTTTTTGCCACACTAATACAAGTACAAAAGTGGTTTCCTGCACCAACACAAGTGCGAAAAGTGTTTTTTCAACACTAACACAAGTGCGAAAAGTGGTTTTTCAACACTAACACAAGTGCGAAAAGTAGTTTTTCAACACTATCACAAGTGCAAAAAGTGTTTTTTCCACACTAATACAAGTGCAAAACTGGTTTCCTGCACCAACACAAGTGCGAAAAGTGGTTTTTCAACACTAACACAAGTGCGAAAAGTGGTTTTTGAACACGAACACAAGTGCGAAAAGTGGTTTTTCAACACTATCACAAGTGCGAAAAGTGGTTTTTCAACACTATCACAAGTGCAAAAAGTGTTTTTTCCACACTAATACAAGTGCAAAACTGGTTTCCTGCACCAACACAAGTGCGAAAAGTGGTTTTTCAACACTAACACAAGTGCGGAAAGTGGTTTTTCAACACTATCACAAGTGCAAAAAGTGTTTTTTCCACACTAATACAAGTGCGAAAAGTGGTTTTTCCACACTAATACAAGTGCAAAACTGGTTTCCTGCACCAACACAAGTGCGAAAAGTGGTTTTTCAACACTAACACAAGTGCGAAAAGTGGTTTTTCAACACTAACACAAGTGCGAAAAGTGGTTTTTCAACACTAACACAAGTGCGAAAAGTGGTTTTTCAACACTATCACAAGTGCAAAAAGTGTTTTTTCCACACTAATACAAGTGCAAAAGTGGTTTCCTGCACCAACACAAGTGCGAAAAGTGGTTTTTCAACACTAACACAAGTGCGAAAAGTGGTTTTTCAACACTATCACAAGTGCAAAAAGTGTTTTTTCCACACTAATACAAGTGCAAAACTGGTTTCCTGCACCAACACAAGTGCGAAAAGTGGTTTTTCAACACTAACACAAGTGCGAAAAGTGGTTTTTCAACACTAACACAAGTGCGAAAAGTGGTTTTTCAACACTATCACAAGTGCGAAAAGTGGTTTTTCAACACTATCACAAGTGCAAAAAGTGCTTTTTCCACACTAATACAAGTGCAAAAGTGGTTTCCTGCACCAACACAAGTGCGAAAAGTGGTTTTTCAACACTAACACAAATGCGAAAAGTGGTTTTTCAACACTATCACAAGTGCAAAAAGTGTTTTTTCCACACTAATACAAGTGCAATAGTGGTTTCCTGCACCAACACAAGTACGAAAAGTGGTTTTTCAACCCTAACACAAGTGCAAAAAGTGGTTTTTCAACACTATCACAAGTGCAAAAAGTGTTTTTTCCACACTAATACAAATGCAAAAGTGGTTTCCTGCACCAACACAAGTGCGAAAAGTGGGTTTTCAACACTAACACAAGTGCGAAAAGTGGTTTTTCAACACTATCACAAGTGCAAAAAGTGTTTTTTCCACACTAATACAAGTGCAAAAGTGGTTTCCTGCACCAACACAAGTGCGAAAAGTGGTTTTTCAACACTAACACACGTGCGAAAAGTGGTTTTTCAACACTAACACAAGTGCGAAAAGTGGTTTTTCAACACTAACACAAGTGCGAAAAGTGGTTTTTCAACACTATCACAAGTGCAAAAAGTGTTTTTCCACACTAATACAAGTGCAAAACTGGTTTCCTGCACCAACACAAGTGCGAAAAGTGGTTTTTCAACACTAACACAAGTGCGAAAAGTGGTTTTTCAACACTAACACAAGTGCGAAAAGTGGTTTTTCAACACTAACACAACTGTGAAAAGTGGTTTTTCAACACTAACACAAGTGCGAAAAGTGGTTTTTCAACGCTAACAGAAGTGCAATAAGTCGTTTTTCAACACTATCACAAGTGCAAAAAGTGTTTTTTCCACACTAATACAAGTGCAAAAGTGGTTTCCTGCACCAACACAAGTGCGAAAAGTGGTTTTTCAACACTAACACAAGTGCGAAAAGTGGTTTTTCAACACTATCACAAGTGCCAGAAGTGTTTTTTCCACATGAATACAAGTGCAAAACTGCTTTCCTGCACCAACACAAGTGCGAAAAGTGGTTTTTCAACACTAACACAAGTGCGAAAAGTGGTTTACTGCACCAACACAAGTGCGAAAAGTGGTTTTTCAACACCAACACAAGTGCAAAAAGTGGTTTTTCAACACTAACACAAGTGCGAAAAGTGGTTTTTCAACACTAACACAAGTGCGAAAAGTGTTTTTTCCACACTAATACAAGTGCAAAAGTGGTTTCCTGCACCAACACAAGTGCGAAAAGTGGTTTTTCAACACTAACACAAGTGCGAAAAGTGGTTTTTCAACACTATCACAAGTGCCAGAAGTGTTTTTTCCACACGAATACAAGTGCAAAACTGGTTTCCTGCACCAACACAAGTGCGAAAAGTGGTTTTTCAACACTAACACAAGTGCGAAAAGTGGTTTTTCAACACTATCACAAGTGCAAAAAGTGTTTTTCCACACTAATACAAGTGCAAAACTGGTTTCCTGCACCAACACAAGTGCGAAAAGTGGTTTTTCAACACTAACACAAGTGCGAAAAGTGGTTTTTCAACACTAACACAAGTGCGAAAAGTGGTTTTTCAACACTAACACAAGTGTGAAAAGTGGTTTTTCAACACTAACACAAGTGCGAAAAGTGGTTTTTCAACGCTAACAGAAGTGCAAAAAGTCGTTTTTCAACACTATCACAAGTGCAAAAAGTGTTTTTTCCACACTAATACAAGTGCAAAAGTGGTTTCCTGCACCAACACAAGTGCGAAAAGTGGTTTTTCAACACTAACACAAGTGCGAAAAGTGGTTTTTCAACACTATCACAAGTGCCAGAAGTGTTTTTTCCACACGAATACAAGTGCAAAACTGGTTTCCTGCACCAACACAAGTGCGAAAAGTGGTTTTTCAACACTAACACAAGTGCGAAAAGTGTTTTTTCAACACTATCACAAGTGCAAAAAGTGTTTTTTCCACACTAATACAAGTGCAAAAGTGGTTTCCTGCACCAACACAAGTGCGAAAAGTGGTTTTTCAACACTAACACAAGTGCGAAAAGTGGTTTTTCAACACTAACACAAGTGCGAAAAGTGGTTTTTCCACACTAATACAAGTGCAAAAGTGGTTTCCTGCACCAACACAAGTGCGAAAAGTGGTTTTTCAACACTAACACAAGTGCGAAAAGTGGTTTTTCAACACTATCACAAGTGCAAAAAGTGTTTTATCCATACTAATACAAGTGCAAAAGTGGTTTCCTGCACCAACACAAGTGCGAAAAGTGGTTTTTCAACACTAACACAAGTGTGAAAAGTGGTTTTTCAACACTAACACAATTGTGAAAAGTGGTTTTTCAACACTAACACAAGTGCGAAAAGTGGTTTACTGCACCAACACAAGTGCGAAAAGTGGTTTTTCAACACCAACACAAGTGCAAAAAGTGGTTTTTCAACACTAACACAAGTGCGAAAAGTGGTTTTTCAACACTAACACAAGTGCGAAAAGTGTTTTTTCCACACTAATACAAGTGCAAAAGTGGTTTCCTGCACCAACACAAGTGCGAAAAGTGGTTTTTCAACACTAACACAAGTGCGAAAAGTGGTTTTTCAACACAATCACAAGTGCAAAAAGTGTTTTTTCCACACTAATACAAGTGCAAAAGTGGTTTCCTGCACCAACACAAGTGCGAAAAGTGGTTTTTCAACACTATCACAAGTGCAAAAAGTGTTTTTTCCACACTAATACAAGTGCAAAAGTGGTTTCCTGCACCAACACAAGTGCGAAAAGAGGTTTTTCAACACTATCACAAGTGCAAAATGTGTTTTTGCCACACTAATACAAGTACAAAAGTGGTTTCCTGCACCAACACAAGTGCGAAAAGTGTTTTTTCAACACTAACACAAGTGCGAAAAGTGGTTTTTCAACACTAACACAAGTGCGAAAAGTAGTTTTTCAACACTATCACAAGTGCAAAAAGTGTTTTTTCCACACTAATACAAGTGCAAAACTGGTTTCCTGCACCAACACAAGTGCGAAAAGTGGTTTTTCAACACTAACACAAGTGCGAAAAGTGGTTTTTGAACACGAACACAAGTGCGAAAAGTGGTTTTTCAACACTATCACAAGTGCGAAAAGTGGTTTTTCAACACTATCACAAGTGCAAAAAGTGTTTTTTCCACACTAATACAAGTGCAAAACTGGTTTCCTGCACCAACACAAGTGCGAAAAGTGGTTTTTCAACACTAACACAAGTGCGGAAAGTGGTTTTTCAACACTATCACAAGTGCAAAAAGTGTTTTTTCCACACTAATACAAGTGCGAAAAGTGGTTTTTCCACACTAATACAAGTGCAAAACTGGTTTCCTGCACCAACACAAGTGCGAAAAGTGGTTTTTCAACACTAACACAAGTGCGAAAAGTGGTTTTTCAACACTAACACAAGTGCGAAAAGTGGTTTTTCAACACTAACACAAGTGCGAAAAGTGGTTTTTCAACACTATCACAAGTGCAAAAAGTGTTTTTTCCACACTAATACAAGTGCAAAAGTGGTTTCCTGCACCAACACATGTGCGAAAAGTGGTTTTTCAACACTAACACAAGTGCGAAAAGTGGTTTTTCAACACTATCACAAGTGCAAAAAGTGTTTTTTCCACACTAATACAAGTGCAAAACTGGTTTCCTGCACCAACACAAGTGCGAAAAGTGGTTTTTCAACACTAACACAAGTGCGAAAAGTGGTTTTTCAACACTAACACAAGTGCGAAAAGTGGTTTTTCAACACTATCACAAGTGCGAAAAGTGGTTTTTCAACACTATCACAAGTGCAAAAAGTGTTTTTTCCACACTAATACAAGTGCAAAAGTGGTTTCCTGCACCAACACAAGTGCGAAAAGTGGTTTTTCAACACTAACACAAGTGCGAAAAGTGGTTTTTCAACACTATCACAAGTGCAAAAAGTGTTTTTTCCACACTAATACAAGTGCAAAAGTGGTTTCCTGCACCAACACAAGTACGAAAAGTGGTTTTTCAACCCTAACACAAGTGCAAAAAGTGGTTTTTCAACACTATCACAAGTGCAAAAAGTGTTTTTTCCACACTAATACAAATGCAAAAGTGGTTTCCTGCACCAACACAAGTGCGAAAAGTGGTTTTTCAACACTAACACAAGTGCGAAAAGTGGTTTTTCAACACTATCACAAGTGCAAAAAGTGTTTTTTCCACACTAATACAAGTGCAAAAGTGGTTTCCTGCACCAACACAAGTGCGAAAAGTGGTTTTTCAACACTAACACAAGTGCGAAAAGTGGTTTTTCAACACTAACACAAGTGCGAAAAGTGGTTTTTCAACACTAACACAAGTGCGAAAAGTGGTTTTTCAACACTATCACAAGTGCAAAAAGTGTTTTTCCACACTAATACAAGTGCAAAACTGGTTTCCTGCACCAACACAAGTGCGAAAAGTGGTTTTTCAACACTAACACAAGTGCAAAAAGTGGTTTTTCAACACTAACACAAGTGCGAAAAGTGGTTTTTCAACACTAACACAACTGTGAAAAGTGGTTTTTCAACACTAACACAAGTGCGAAAAGTGGTTTTTCAACGCTAACAGAAGTGCAATAAGTCGTTTTTCAACACTATCACAAGTGCAAAAAGTGTTTTTTCCACACTAATACAAGTGCAAAAGTGGTTTCCTGCACCAACACAAGTGCGAAAAGTGGTTTTTCAACACTAACACAAGTGCGAAAAGTGGTTTTTCAACACTATCACAAGTGCCAGAAGTGTTTTTTCCACACGAATACAAGTGCAAAACTGCTTTCCTGCACCAACACAAGTGCGAAAAGTGGTTTTTCAACACTAACACAAGTGCGAAAAGTGGTTTACTGCACCAACACAAGTGCGAAAAGTGGTTTTTCAACACCAACACAAGTGCAAAAAGTGGTTTTTCAACACTAACACAAGTGCGAAAAGTGGTTTTTCAACACTAACACAAGTGCGAAAAGTGTTTTTTCCACACTAATACAAGTGCAAAAGTGGTTTCCTGCACCAACACAAGTGCGAAAAGTGGTTTTTCAACACTAACACAAGTGCGAAAAGTGGTTTTTCAACACTATCACAAGTGCCAGAAGTGTTTTTTCCACACGAATACAAGTGCAAAACTGGTTTCCTGCACCAACACAAGTGCGAAAAGTGGTTTTTCAACACTAACACAAGTGCGAAAAGTGGTTTACTGCACCAACACAAGTGCGAAAAGTGGTTTTTCAACACCAACACAAGTGCAAAAAGTGGTTTTTCAACACTAACACAAGTGCGAAAAGTGTTTTTTCAACACTAACACAAGTGCGAAAAGTGTTTTTTCCACACTAATACAAGTGCAAAAGTGGTTTCCTGCACCAACACAAGTGCGAAAAGTGGTTTTTCAACACTAACACAAGTGCGAAAAGTGGTTTTTCAACACAATCACAAGTGCAAAAAGTGTTTTTTCCACACTAATACAAGTGCAAAAGTGGTTTCCTGCACCAACACAAGTGCGAAAAGTGGTTTTTCAACACTATCACAAGTGCAAAAAGTGTTTTTTCCACACTAATACAAGTGCAAAAGTGGTTTCCTGCACCAACACAAGTGCGAAAAGTGGTTTTTCAACACTATCACAAGTGCAAAATGTGTTTTTGCCACACTAATACAAGTACAAAAGTGGTTTCCTGCACCAACACAAGTGCGAAAAGTGTTTTTTCAACACTAACACAAGTGCGAAAAGTGGTTTTTCAACACTAACACAAGTGCGAAAAGTAGTTTTTCAACACTATCACAAGTGCAAAAAGTGTTTTTTCCACACTAATACAAGTGCAAAACTGGTTTCCTGCACCAACACAAGTGCGAAAAGTGGTTTTTCAACACTAACACAAGTGCGAAAAGTGGTTTTTGAACACGAACACAAGTGCGAAAAGTGGTTTTTCAACACTATCACAAGTGCGAAAAGTGGTTTTTCAACACTATCACAAGTGCAAAAAGTGTTTTTTCCACACTAATACAAGTGCAAAACTGGTTTCCTGCACCAACACAAGTGCGAAAAGTGGTTTTTCAACACTAACACAAGTGCGGAAAGTGGTTTTTCAACACTATCACAAGTGCAAAAAGTGTTTTTTCCACACTAATACAAGTGCGAAAAGTGGTTTTTCCACACTAATACAAGTGCAAAACTGGTTTCCTGCACCAACACAAGTGCGAAAAGTGGTTTTTCAACACTAACACAAGTGCGAAAAGTGGTTTTTCAACACTAACACAAGTGCGAAAAGTGGTTTTTCAACACTAACACAAGTGCGAAAAGTGGTTTTTCAACACTATCACAAGTGCAAAAAGTGTTTTTTCCACACTAATACAAGTGCAAAAGTGGTTTCCTGCACCAACACATGTGCGAAAAGTGGTTTTTCAACACTAACACAAGTGCGAAAAGTGGTTTTTCAACACTATCACAAGTGCAAAAAGTGTTTTTTCCACACTAATACAAGTGCAAAACTGGTTTCCTGCACCAACACAAGTGCGAAAAGTGGTTTTTCAACACTAACACAAGTGCGAAAAGTGGTTTTTCAACACTAACACAAGTGCGAAAAGTGGTTTTTCAACACTATCACAAGTGCGAAAAGTGGTTTTTCAACACTATCACAAGTGCAAAAAGTGTTTTTTCCACACTAATACAAGTGCAAAAGTGGTTTCCTGCACCAACACAAGTGCGAAAAGTGGTTTTTCAACACTAACACAAGTGCGAAAAGTGGTTTTTCAACACTATCACAAGTGCAAAAAGTGTTTTTTCCACACTAATACAAGTGCAAAAGTGGTTTCCTGCACCAACACAAGTACGAAAAGTGGTTTTTCAACCCTAACACAAGTGCAAAAAGTGGTTTTTCAACACTATCACAAGTGCAAAAAGTGTTTTTTCCACACTAATACAAATGCAAAAGTGGTTTCCTGCACCAACACAAGTGCGAAAAGTGGTTTTTCAACACTAACACAAGTGCGAAAAGTGGTTTTTCAACACTATCACAAGTGCAAAAAGTGTTTTTTCCACACTAATACAAGTGCAAAAGTGGTTTCCTGCACCAACACAAGTGCGAAAAGTGGTTTTTCAACACTAACACAAGTGCGAAAAGTGGTTTTTCAACACTAACACAAGTGCGAAAAGTGGTTTTTCAACACTAACACAAGTGCGAAAAGTGGTTTTTCAACACTATCACAAGTGCAAAAAGTGTTTTTCCACACTAATACAAGTGCAAAACTGGTTTCCTGCACCAACACAAGTGCGAAAAGTGGTTTTTCAACACTAACACAAGTGCAAAAAGTGGTTTTTCAACACTAACACAAGTGCGAAAAGTGGTTTTTCAACACTAACACAACTGTGAAAAGTGGTTTTTCAACACTAACACAAGTGCGAAAAGTGGTTTTTCAACGCTAACAGAAGTGCAATAAGTCGTTTTTCAACACTATCACAAGTGCAAAAAGTGTTTTTTCCACACTAATACAAGTGCAAAAGTGGTTTCCTGCACCAACACAAGTGCGAAAAGTGGTTTTTCAACACTAACACAAGTGCGAAAAGTGGTTTTTCAACACTATCACAAGTGCCAGAAGTGTTTTTTCCACACGAATACAAGTGCAAAACTGCTTTCCTGCACCAACACAAGTGCGAAAAGTGGTTTTTCAACACTAACACAAGTGCGAAAAGTGGTTTACTGCACCAACACAAGTGCGAAAAGTGGTTTTTCAACACCAACACAAGTGCAAAAAGTGGTTTTTCAACACTAACACAAGTGCGAAAAGTGGTTTTTCAACACTAACACAAGTGCGAAAAGTGTTTTTTCCACACTAATACAAGTGCAAAAGTGGTTTCCTGCACCAACACAAGTGCGAAAAGTGGTTTTTCAACACTAACACAAGTGCGAAAAGTGGTTTTTCAACACTATCACAAGTGCCAGAAGTGTTTTTTCCACACGAATACAAGTGCAAAACTGGTTTCCTGCACCAACACAAGTGCGAAAAGTGGTTTTTCAACACTAACACAAGTGCGAAAAGTGGTTTACTGCACCAACACAAGTGCGAAAAGTGGTTTTTCAACACCAACACAAGTGCAAAAAGTGGTTTTTCAACACTAACACAAGTGCGAAAAGTGTTTTTTCAACACTAACACAAGTGCGAAAAGTGTTTTTTCCACACTAATACAAGTGCAAAAGTGGTTTCCTGCACCAACACAAGTGCGAAAAGTGGTTTTTCAACACTAACACAAGTGCGAAAAGTGGTTTTTCAACACAATCACAAGTGCAAAAAGTGTTTTTTCCACACTAATACAAGTGCAAAAGTGGTTTCCTGCACCAACACAAGTGCGAAAAGTGGTTTTTCAACACTATCACAAGTGCAAAAAGTGTTTTTTCCACACTAATACAAGTGCAAAAGTGGTTTCCTGCACCAACACAAGTGCGAAAAGTGGTTTTTCAACACTATCACAAGTGCAAAATGTGTTTTTGCCACACTAATACAAGTACAAAAGTGGTTTCCTGCACCAACACAAGTGCGAAAAGTGTTTTTTCAACACTAACACAAGTGCGAAAAGTGGTTTTTCAACACTAACACAAGTGCGAAAAGTAGTTTTTCAACACTATCACAAGTGCAAAAAGTGTTTTTTCCACACTAATACAAGTGCAAAACTGGTTTCCTGCACCAACACAAGTGCGAAAAGTGGTTTTTCAACACTAACACAAGTGCGAAAAGTGGTTTTTGAACACGAACACAAGTGCGAAAAGTGGTTTTTCAACACTATCACAAGTGCGAAAAGTGGTTTTTCAACACTATCACAAGTGCAAAAAGTGTTTTTTCCACACTAATACAAGTGCAAAACTGGTTTCCTGCACCAACACAAGTGCGAAAAGTGGTTTTTCAACACTAACACAAGTGCGGAAAGTGGTTTTTCAACACTATCACAAGTGCAAAAAGTGTTTTTTCCACACTAATACAAGTGCGAAAAGTGGTTTTTCCACACTAATACAAGTGCAAAACTGGTTTCCTGCACCAACACATGTGCGAAAAGTGGTTTTTCAACACTAACACAAGTGCGAAAAGTGGTTTTTCAACACTAACACAAGTGCGAAAAGTGGTTTTTCAACACTAACACAAGTGCGAAAAGTGGTTTTTCAACACTATCACAAGTGCAAAAAGTGTTTTTTCCACACTAATACAAGTGCAAAAGTGGTTTCCTGCACCAACACAAGTGCGAAAAGTGGTTTTTCAACACTAACACAAGTGCGAAAAGTGGTTTTTCAACACTATCACAAGTGCAAAAAGTGTTTTTTCCACACTAATACAAGTGCAAAACTGGTTTCCTGCACCAACACAAGTGCGAAAAGTGGTTTTTCAACACTAACACAAGTGCGAAAAGTGGTTTTTCAACACTAACACAAGTGCGAAAAGTGGTTTTTCAACACTATCACAAGTGCGAAAAGTGGTTTTTCAACACTATCACAAGTGCAAAAAGTGTTTTTTCCACACTAATACAAGTGCAAAAGTGGTTTCCTGCACCAACACAAGTGCGAAAAGTGGTTTTTCAACACTAACACAAATGCGAAAAGTGGTTTTTCAACACTATCACAAGTGCAAAAAGTGTTTTTTCCACACTAATACAAGTGCAAAAGTGGTTTCCTGCACCAACACAAGTACGAAAAGTGGTTTTTCAACCCTAACACAAGTGCAAAAAGTGGTTTTTCAACACTATCACAAGTGCAAAAAGTGTTTTTTCCACACTAATACAAATGCAAAAGTGGTTTCCTGCACCAACACAAGTGCGAAAAGTGGTTTTTCAACACTAACACAAGTGCGAAAAGTGGTTTTTCAACACTATCACAAGTGCAAAAAGTGTTTTTTCCAAACTAATGCAAGTGCAAAAGTGGTTTCCTGCACCAACACAAGTGCGAAAAGTGGTTTTTCAACACTAACACAAGTGCGAAAAGTAGTTTTTCAACACTATCACAAGTGCAAAAAGTGTTTTTTCCACACTAATACAAGTGCAAAACTGGTTTCCTGCACCAACACAAGTGCGAAAAGTGGTTTTTCAACACTAACACAAGTGCGAAAAGTGGTTTTTCAACACTAACACAAGTGCGAAAAGTAGTTTTTCAACACTATCACAAGTGCGAAAAGTGGTTTTTCAACACTATCACAAGTGCAAAAAGTGTTTTTTCCACACTAATACAAGTGCGAAAAGTGGTTTTTCAACACTATCACAAGTGCAAAAAGTGTTTTTTCCACACTAATACAAGTGCAAAAGTGGTTTCCTGCACCAACACAAGTGCGAAAAGTGGTTTTTCAACCCTAACACAAGTGCAAAAAGTGGTTTTTCAACACTATCACAAGTGCGAAAAGTGGTTTTTCAACACTATCACAAGTGCAAAAAGTGTTTTTTCCACACTAATACAAGTGCAAAACTGGTTTCCTGCACCAACACAAGTGCGAAAAGTGGTTTTTCAACACTAACACAAGTGCGGAAAGTGGTTTTTCAACACTATCACAAGTGCAAAAAGTGTTTTTTCCACACTAATACAAGTGCGAAAAGTGGTTTTTCCACACTAATACAAGTGCAAAACTGGTTTCCTGCACCAACACAAGTGCGAAAAGTGGTTTTTCAACACTAACACAAGTGCGAAAAGTGGTTTTTCAACACTAACACAAGTGCGAAAAGTGGTTTTTCAACACTAACACAAGTGCGAAAAGTGGTTTTTCAACACTATCACAAGTGCAAAAAGTGTTTTTTCCACACTAATACAAGTGCAAAAGTGGTTTCCTGCACCAACACAAGCGCGAAAAGTGGTTTTTCAACACCAACACAAGTGCGAAAAGTGGTTTTTCAACACTATCACAAGTGCAAAAAGTGTTTTTTCCACACTAATACAAGTGCAAAACTGGTTTCCTGCACCAACACAAGTGCGAAAAGTGGTTTTTCAACACTAACACAAGTGCGAAAAGTGGTTTTTCAACACTAACACAAGTGCGAAAAGTGGTTTTTCAACACTATCACAAGTGCGAAAAGTGGTTTTTCAACACTATCACAAGTGCAAAAAGTGTTTTTTCCACACTAATACAAGTGCAAAAGTGGTTTCCTGCACCAACACAAGTGCAAAAAGTGGTTTTTCAACACTAACACAAATGCGAAAAGTGGTTTTTCAACACTATCACAAGTGCAAAAAGTGTTTTTTCCACACTAATACAAGTGCAAAAGTGGTTTCCTGCACCAACACAAGTACGAAAAGTGGTTTTTCAACCCTAACACAAGTGCAAAAAGTGGTTTTTCAACACTATCACAAGTGCAAAAAGTGTTTTTTCCACACTAATACAAATGCAAAAGTGGTTTCCTGCACCAACACAAGTGCGAAAAGTGGTTTTTCAACACTAACACAAGTGCGAAAAGTGGTTTTTCAACACTATCACAAGTGCAAAAAGTGTTTTTTCCAAACTAATGCAAGTGCAAAAGTGGTTTCCTGCACCAACACAAGTGCGAAAAGTGGTTTTTCAACACTAACACAAGTGCGAAAAGTAGTTTTTCAACACTATCACAAGTGCAAAAAGTGTTTTTTCCACACTAATACAAGTGCAAAACTGGTTTCCTGCACCAACACAAGTGCGAAAAGTGGTTTTTCAACACTAACACAAGTGCGAAAAGTGGTTTTTCAACACTAACACAAGTGCGAAAAGTGGTTTTTCAACACTATCACAAGTGCGAAAAGTGGTTTTTCAACACTATCACAAGTGCAAAAAGTGTTTTTTCCACACTAATACAAGTGCGAAAAGTGGTTTTTCAACACTATCACAAGTGCAAAAAGTGTTTTTTCCACACTAATACAAGTGCAAAAGTGGTTTCCTGCACCAACACAAGTGCGAAAAGTGGTTTTTCAACCCTAACACAAGTGCAAAAAGTGGTTTTTCAACACTATCACAAGTGCAAAAAGTGTTTTTTCCACACTAATACAAGTGCAAAAGTGGTTTCCTGCACCAACACAAGTGCGAAAAGTGGTTTATCAACACTAACACAAGTGCGAAAAGTGGTTTTTCAACACTATCACAAGTGTAAAAAGTGTTTTTTCCACACTAATACAAGTGCAAAAGTGGTTTCCTGCACTAACACAAGTGCGAAAAGTGGTTTTTCAACACTAACACAAGTGCGAAAAGTGGTTTTTCAACACTAACACAAATGCGAAAAGTGGTTTTTCAACACTAACACAAGTGCAAAAAGTGGTTTTTCAACACTAACACAAGTGCGAAAAGTGGTTTTTCAACACTAATACAAGTGCAAAACTGGTTTCCTGCACCAACACAAGTGCGAAAAGTGGTTTTTCAACACTAACACAAGTGTGAAAAGTGGTTTTTCAACACTAACACAAGTGCGAAAAGTGGTTTTTCAACACCAACAGAAGTGCAAAAAGTAGTTTTTCAACACTATCACAAGTGCAAAAAGTGTTTTTTCCACACTAATACAAGTGCAAAAGTGGTTTCCTGCACCAACACAAGTGCGAAAAGTGGTTTCTCAACACTAACACAAGTGCGAAAAGTGGTTTTTCAACACTATCACAAGTGCAAAAAGTGTTTTTTCCACACTAATACAAGTGCAAAACTGGTTTCCTGCACCAACACAAGTGCGAAAAGTGGTTTTTCAACACTAACACAAGTGCGAAAAGTGGTCTTTCAACACTAAAACAAGTGCGAAAAGTGGTTTTTCCACACTAATACAAGTGCAAAACTGGTTTCCTGCACTAACACAAGTGCGAAAAGTGGTTTTTCAACACTAACACAAGTGCGAAAAGTGTTTTTTCAACACTAACACAAGTGCGAAAAGTGGTTTTTCAATACTAACACAAGTGCGAAAAGTGGTTTTTCAACACTATCACAAGTGCAAAAAGTGTTTTTTCCACACTAATACAAGTGCAAAAGTGGTTTCCTGCACCAACACAAGTGCGAAAAGTGGTTTTTCAACACTAACACAAGTGCGAAAAGTGGTTTTTCAACACTATCACAAGTGCAAAAAGTGTTTTTTCCACACTAATACAAGTGCAAAACTGGTTTCCTGCACCAACACAAGTGCGAAAAGTGGTTTTTCAACACTAACACAAGTGCGAAAAGTGGTTTTTCAACACTAACGCAAGTGCGAAAAGTGGTTTTTCAACACTATCACAAGTGCGAAAAGTGGTTTTTCAACACTATCACAAGTGCAAAAAGTGTTTTTTCCACACTAATACAAGTGCAAAAGTGGTTTCCTGCACCAACACAAGTGCGAAAAGTGGTTTTTCAACACTAACACAAGTGCGAAAATTGGTTTTTCAACACTATCACAAGTGCAAAAAGTGTTTTTTCCACACTAATACAAGTGCAAAAGTGGTTTCCTGCACCAACACAAGTGCGAAAAGTGGTTTTTCAACACTAACACAAGTGCGAAAAGTGGTTTTTCAACACTAACACAAGTGCGAAAAGTGGTTTTTCAACACTAACACAAGTGCGAAAAGTGGTTTTTCAACACTAACACAAGTGCGAAAAGTGGTTTTTCCACACTAATACAAGTGCGAAAAGTGGTTTTTCAACACTATCACAAGTGCAAAAAGTGTTTTTTCCACACTAATACAAGTGCAAAAGTGGTTTCCTGCACCAACACAAGTGCGAAAAGTGGTTTTTCAACCCTAACACAAGTGCAAAAAGTGGTTTTTCAACACTATCACAAGTGCAAAAAGTGTTTTTTCCACACTAATACAAGTGCAAAAGTGGTTTCCTGCACCAACACAAGTGCGAAAAGTGGTTTTTCAACACTAACACAAGTGCGAAAAGTGGTTTTTCAACACTATCACAAGTGCAAAAAGTGTTTTTTCCACACTAATACAAGTGCAAAAGTGGTTTCCTGCACTAACACAAGTGCGAAAAGTGGTTTTTCAACACTAACACAAGTGCGAAAAGTGGTTTTTCAACACTAACACAAATGCGAAAAGTGGTTTTTCAACACTAACACAAGTGCAAAAAGTGGTTTTTCAACACTATCACAAGTGCAAAAAGTGTTTTTTTCACACTAATACAAGTGCAAAAGTGGTTTCCTGCACCAACACAAGTGTGAAAAGTGGTTTTTCAACACTAACACAAGTGCGAAAAGTGGTTTTTCAACACTATCACAAGTGCAAAAAGTGTTTTTTCCACACTAATACAAGTGCAAAACTGGTTTCCTGCACCAACACAAGTGCGAAAAGTGGTTTTTCAACACTAACACAAGTGCGAAAAGTGGTTTTTCAACACTAACACAAGTGCGAAAAGTGGTTTTTCAACACTAATACAAGTGCAAAACTGGTTTCCTGCACCAACACAAGTGCGAAAAGTGGTTTTTCAACACTAACACAAGTGTGAAAAGTGGTTTTTCAACACTAACACAAGTGCGAAAAGTGGTTTTTCAACACTAACAGAAGTGCAAAAAGTAGTTTTTCAACACTATCACAAGTGCAAAAAGTGTTTTTTCCACACTAATACAAGTGCAAAAGTGGTTTCCTGCACCAACACAAGTGCGAAAAGTGGTTTTTCAACACTAACACAAGTGCGAAAAGTGGTTTTTCAACACTATCACAAGTGCAAAAAGTGTTTTTTCCACACTAATACAAGTGCAAAACTGGGTTCCTGCACCAACACAAGTGCGAAAAGTGGTTTTTCAACACTAACACAAGTGCGAAAAGTGGTTTTTCAACACTAAAACAAGTGCGAAAAGTGGTTTTTCCACACTAATACAAGTGCAAAACTGGTTTCCTGCACTAACACAAGTGCGAAAAGTGGTTTTTCAACACTAACACAAGTGCGAAAAGTGTTTTTTCAACACTAACACAAGTGCAAAAAGTGGTTTTTCAATACTAACACAAGTGCGAAAAGTGGTTTTTCAACACTATCACAAGTGCAAAAAGTGTTTTTTCCACACTAATACAAGTGCAAAAGTGGTTTCCTGCACCAACACAAGTGCGAAAAGTGGTTTTTCAACACTAACACAAGTGCGAAAAGTGGTTTTTCAACACTATCACAAGTGCAAAAAGTGTTTTTTCCACACTAATACAAGTGCAAAACTGGTTTCCTGCACCAACACAAGTGCGAAAAGTGGTTTTTCAACACTAACACAAGTGCGAAAAGTGGTTTTTCAACACTAACGCAAGTGCGAAAAGTGGTTTTTCAACACTATCACAAGTGCGAAAAGTGGTTTTTCAACACTATCACAAGTGCAAAAAGTGTTTTTTCCACACTAATACAAGTGCAAAAGTGGTTTCCTGCACCAACACAAGTGCGAAAAGTGGTTATTCAACACTAACACAAGTGCGAAAATTGGTTTTTCAACACTATCACAAGTGCAAAAAGTGTTTTTTCCACACTAATACAAGTGCAAAAGTGGTTTCCTGCACCAACACAAGTGCGAAAAGTGGTTTTTCAACACTAACACAAGTGCGAAAAGTGGTTTTTCAACACTAACACAAGTGCGAAAAGTGGTTTTTCAACACTAACACAAGTGCGAAAAGTGGTTTTTCAACACTAACACAAGTGCGAAAAGTGGTTTTTCAACACTGACACAAGTGCGAAAAGTGGTTTTTCAACACTAACACAAGTGCAAAAAGTGTTTTTTCCACACTAATACAAGTGCAAAAGTGGTTTCCTGCACCAACACAAGTACGAAAAGTGGTTTTTCAACCCTAACACAAGTGCAAAAAGTGGTTTTTCAACACTATCACAAGTGCAAAAAGTGTTTTTTCCACACTAATACAAATGCAAAAGTGGTTTCCTGCACCAACACAAGTGCGAAAAGTGGTTTTTCAACACTAACACAAGTGCGAAAAGTGGTTTTTCAACACTATCACAAGTGCAAAAAGTGTTTTTTCCAAACTAATGCAAGTGCAAAAGTGGTTTCCTGCACCAACACAAGTGCGAAAAGTGGTTTTTCAACACTAACACAAGTGCGAAAAGTAGTTTTTCAACACTATCACAAGTGCAAAAAGTGTTTTTTCCACACTAATACAAGTGCAAAACTGGTTTCCTGCACCAACACAAGTGCGAAAAGTGGTTTTTCAACACTAACACAAGTGCGAAAAGTGGTTTTTCAACACTAACACAAGTGCGAAAAGTGGTTTTTCAACACTATCACAAGTGCGAAAAGTGGTTTTTCAACACTATCACAAGTGCAAAAAGTGTTTTTTCCACACTAATACAAGTGCGAAAAGTGGTTTTTCAACACTATCACAAGTGCAAAAAGTGTTTTTTCCACACTAATACAAGTGCAAAAGTGGTTTCCTGCACCAACACAAGTGCGAAAAGTGGTTTTTCAACCCTAACACAAGTGCAAAAAGTGGTTTTTCAACACTATCACAAGTGCAAAAAGTGTTTTTTCCACACTAATACAAGTGCAAAAGTGGTTTCCTGCACCAACACAAGTGCGAAAAGTGGTTTTTCAACACTAACACAAGTGCGAAAAGTGGTTTTTCAACACTATCACAAGTGCAAAAAGTGTTTTTTCCACACTAATACAAGTGCAAAAGTGGTTTCCTGCACTAACACAAGTGCGAAAAGTGGTTTTTCAACACTAACACAAGTGCGAAAAGTGGTTTTTCAACACTAACACAAATGCGAAAAGTGGTTTTTCAACACTAACACAAGTGCAAAAAGTGGTTTTTCAACACTAACACAAGTGCGAAAAGTGGTTTTTCAACACTAATACAAGTGCAAAACTGGTTTCCTGCACCAACACAAGTGCGAAAAGTGGTTTTTCAACACTAACACAAGTGTGAAAAGTGGTTTTTCAACACTAACACAAGTGCGAAAAGTGGTTTTTCAACACCAACAGAAGTGCAAAAAGTAGTTTTTCAACACTATCACAAGTGCAAAAAGTGTTTTTTCCACACTAATACAAGTGCAAAAGTGGTTTCCTGCACCAACACAAGTGCGAAAAGTGGTTTCTCAACACTAACACAAGTGCGAAAAGTGGTTTTTCAACACTATCACAAGTGCAAAAAGTGTTTTTTCCACACTAATACAAGTGCAAAACTGGTTTCCTGCACCAACACAAGTGCGAAAAGTGGTTTTTCAACACTAACACAAGTGCGAAAAGTGGTCTTTCAACACTAAAACAAGTGCGAAAAGTGGTTTTTCCACACTAATACAAGTGCAAAACTGGTTTCCTGCACTAACACAAGTGCGAAAAGTGGTTTTTCAACACTAACACAAGTGCGAAAAGTGTTTTTTCAACACTAACACAAGTGCGAAAAGTGGTTTTTCAATACTAACACAAGTGCGAAAAGTGGTTTTTCAACACTATCACAAGTGCAAAAAGTGTTTTTTCCACACTAATACAAGTGCAAAAGTGGTTTCCTGCACCAACACAAGTGCGAAAAGTGGTTTTTCAACACTAACACAAGTGCGAAAAGTGGTTTTTCAACACTATCACAAGTGCAAAAAGTGTTTTTTCCACACTAATACAAGTGCAAAACTGGTTTCCTGCACCAACACAAGTGCGAAAAGTGGTTTTTCAACACTAACACAAGTGCGAAAAGTGGTTTTTCAACACTAACGCAAGTGCGAAAAGTGGTTTTTCAACACTATCACAAGTGCGAAAAGTGGTTTTTCAACACTATCACAAGTGCAAAAAGTGTTTTTTCCACACTAATACAAGTGCAAAAGTGGTTTCCTGCACCAACACAAGTGCGAAAAGTGGTTTTTCAACACTAACACAAGTGCGAAAATTGGTTTTTCAACACTATCACAAGTGCAAAAAGTGTTTTTTCCACACTAATACAAGTGCAAAAGTGGTTTCCTGCACCAACACAAGTGCGAAAAGTGGTTTTTCAACACTAACACAAGTGCGAAAAGTGGTTTTTCAACACTAACACAAGTGCGAAAAGTGGTTTTTCAACACTAACACAAGTGCGAAAAGTGGTTTTTCAACACTAACACAAGTGCGAAAAGTGGTTTTTCCACACTAATACAAGTGCGAAAAGTGGTTTTTCAACACTATCACAAGTGCAAAAAGTGTTTTTTCCACACTAATACAAGTGCAAAAGTGGTTTCCTGCACCAACACAAGTGCGAAAAGTGGTTTTTCAACCCTAACACAAGTGCAAAAAGTGGTTTTTCAACACTATCACAAGTGCAAAAAGTGTTTTTTCCACACTAATACAAGTGCAAAAGTGGTTTCCTGCACCAACACAAGTGCGAAAAGTGGTTTTTCAACACTAACACAAGTGCGAAAAGTGGTTTTTCAACACTATCACAAGTGCAAAAAGTGTTTTTTCCACACTAATACAAGTGCAAAAGTGGTTTCCTGCACTAACACAAGTGCGAAAAGTGGTTTTTCAACACTAACACAAGTGCGAAAAGTGGTTTTTCAACACTAACACAAATGCGAAAAGTGGTTTTTCAACACTAACACAAGTGCAAAAAGTGGTTTTTCAACACTATCACAAGTGCAAAAAGTGTTTTTTTCACACTAATACAAGTGCAAAAGTGGTTTCCTGCACCAACACAAGTGTGAAAAGTGGTTTTTCAACACTAACACAAGTGCGAAAAGTGGTTTTTCAACACTATCACAAGTGCAAAAAGTGTTTTTTCCACACTAATACAAGTGCAAAACTGGTTTCCTGCACCAACACAAGTGCGAAAAGTGGTTTTTCAACACTAACACAAGTGCGAAAAGTGGTTTTTCAACACTAACACAAGTGCGAAAAGTGGTTTTTCAACACTAATACAAGTGCAAAACTGGTTTCCTGCACCAACACAAGTGCGAAAAGTGGTTTTTCAACACTAACACAAGTGTGAAAAGTGGTTTTTCAACACTAACACAAGTGCGAAAAGTGGTTTTTCAACACTAACAGAAGTGCAAAAAGTAGTTTTTCAACACTATCACAAGTGCAAAAAGTGTTTTTTCCACACTAATACAAGTGCAAAAGTGGTTTCCTGCACCAACACAAGTGCGAAAAGTGGTTTTTCAACACTAACACAAGTGCGAAAAGTGGTTTTTCAACACTAACACAAGTGCGAAAAGTGTTTTTTCAACACTAACACAAGTGCAAAAAGTGGTTTTTCAATACTAACACAAGTGCGAAAAGTGGTTTTTCAACACTATCACAAGTGCAAAAAGTGTTTTTTCCACACTAATACAAGTGCAAAAGTGGTTTCCTGCACCAACACAAGTGCGAAAAGTGGTTTTTCAACACTAACACAAGTGCGAAAAGTGGTTTTTCAACACTATCACAAGTGCAAAAAGTGTTTTTTCCACACTAATACAAGTGCAAAACTGGTTTCCTGCACCAACACAAGTGCGAAAAGTGGTTTTTCAACACTAACACAAGTGCGAAAAGTGGTTTTTCAACACTAACGCAAGTGCGAAAAGTGGTTTTTCAACACTATCACAAGTGCGAAAAGTGGTTTTTCAACACTATCACAAGTGCAAAAAGTGTTTTTTCCACACTAATACAAGTGCAAAAGTGGTTTCCTGCACCAACACAAGTGCGAAAAGTGGTTTTTCAACACTAACACAAGTGCGAAAATTGGTTTTTCAACACTATCACAAGTGCAAAAAGTGTTTTTTCCACACTAATACAAGTGCAAAAGTGGTTTCCTGCACCAACACAAGTGCGAAAAGTGGTTTTTCAACACTAACACAAGTGCGAAAAGTGGTTTTTCAACACTAACACAAGTGCGAAAAGTGGTTTTTCAACACTAACACAAGTGCGAAAAGTGGTTTTTCAACACTAACACAAGTGCGAAAAGTGGTTTTTCAACACTGACACAAGTGCGAAAAGTGGTTTTTCAACACTAACACAAGTGCAAAAAGTGTTTTTTCCACACTAATACAAGTGCGAAAAGTGGTTTTTCCACACTAATACAAGTGCAAAACTGGTTTCCTGCACCAACACAAGTGCGAAAAGTGGTTTTTCAACACTAACACAAGTGCGGAAAGTGGTTTTTCAACACTATCACAAGTGCAAAAAGTGTTTTTTCCACACTAATACAAGTGCGAAAAGTGGTTTTTCCACACTAATACAAGTGCAAAACTGGTTTCCTGCACCAACACAAGTGCGAAAAGTGGTTTTTCAACACTAACACAAGTGCGAAAAGTGGTTTTTCAACACTAACACAAGTGCGAAAAGTGGTTTTTCAACACTAACACAAGTGCGAAAAGTGGTTTTTCAACACTATCACAAGTGCAAAAAGTGTTTTTTCCACACTAATACAAGTGCAAAAGTGGTTTCCTGCACCAACACAAGTGCGAAAAGTGGTTTTTCAACACTAACACAAGTGCGAAAAGTGGTTTTTCAACACTATCACAAGTGCAAAAAGTGTTTTTTCCACACTAATACAAGTGCAAAACTGGTTTCCTGCACCAACACAAGTGCGAAAAGTGGTTTTTCAACACTAACACAAGTGCGAAAAGTGGTTTTTCAACACTAACACAAGTGCGAAAAGTGGTTTTTCAACACTATCACAAGTGCGAAAAGTGGTTTTTCAACACTATCACAAGTGCAAAAAGTGTTTTTTCCACACTAATACAAGTGCAAAAGTGGTTTCCTGCACCAACACAAGTGCGAAAAGTGGTTTTTCAACACTAACACAAATGCGAAAAGTGGTTTTTCAACACTATCACAAGTGCAAAAAGTGTTTTTTCCACACTAATACAAGTGCAAAAGTGGTTTCCTGCACCAACACAAGTACGAAAAGTGGTTTTTCAACCCTAACACAAGTGCAAAAAGTGGTTTTTCAACACTATCACAAGTGCAAAAAGTGTTTTTTCCACACTAATACAAATGCAAAAGTGGTTTCCTGCACCAACACAAGTGCGAAAAGTGGTTTTTCAACACTAACACAAGTGCGAAAAGTGGTTTTTCAACACTATCACAAGTGCAAAAAGTGTTTTTTCCAAACTAATGCAAGTGCAAAAGTGGTTTCCTGCACCAACACAAGTGCGAAAAGTGGTTTTTCAACACTAACACAAGTGCGAAAAGTAGTTTTTCAACACTATCACAAGTGCAAAAAGTGTTTTTTCAACACTATCACAAGTGCGAAAAGTGGTTTTTCAACACTATCACAAGTGCAAAAAGTGTTTTTTCCACACTAATACAAGTGCGAAAAGTGGTTTTTCAACACTATCACAAGTGCAAAAAGTGTTTTTTCCACACTAATACAAGTGCAAAAGTGGTTTCCTGCACCAACACAAGTGCGAAAAGTGGTTTTTCAACCCTAACACAAGTGCAAAAAGTGGTTTTTCAACACTATCACAAGTGCAAAAAGTGTTTTTTCCACACTAATACAAGTGCAAAAGTGGTTTCCTGCACCAACACAAGTGCGAAAAGTGGTTTTTCAACACTAACACAAGTGCGAAAAGTGGTTTTTCAACACTATCACAAGTGCAAAAAGTGTTTTTTCCACACTAATACAAGTGCAAAAGTGGTTTCCTGCACTAACACAAGTGCGAAAAGTGGTTTTTCAACACTAACACAAGTGCGAAAAGTGGTTTTTCAACACTAACACAAATGCGAAAAGTGGTTTTTCAACACTAACACAAGTGCAAAAAGTGGTTTTTCAACACTATCACAAGTGCAAAAAGTGTTTTTTTCACACTAATACAAGTGCAAAAGTGGTTTCCTGCACCAACACAAGTGTGAAAAGTGGTTTTTCAACACTAACACAAGTGCGAAAAGTGGTTTTTCAACACTATCACAAGTGCAAAAAGTGTTTTTTCCACACTAATACAAGTGCAAAACTGGTTTCCTGCACCAACACAAGTGCGAAAAGTGGTTTTTCAACACTAACACAAGTGCGAAAAGTGGTTTTTCAACACTAACACAAGTGCGAAAAGTGGTTTTTCAACACTAATACAAGTGCAAAACTGGTTTCCTGCACCAACAGAAGTGCGAAAAGTGGTTTTTCAACACTAACACAAGTGTGAAAAGTGGTTTTTCAACACTAACACAAGTGCGAAAAGTGGTTTTTCAACACCAACAGAAGTGCAAAAAGTAGTTTTTCAACACTATCACAAGTGCAAAAAGTGTTTTTTCCACACTAATACAAGTGCAAAAGTGGTTTCCTGCACCAACACAAGTGCGAAAAGTGGTTTTTCAACACTAACACAAGTGCGAAAAGTGGTTTTTCAACACTATCACAAGTGCAAAAAGTGTTTTTTCCACACTAATACAAGTGCAAAACTGGTTTCCTGCACCAACACAAGTGCGAAAAGTGGTTTTTCAACACTAACACAAGTGCGAAAAGTGGTTTTTCAACACTAAAACAAGTGCGAAAAGTGGTTTTTCCACACTAATACAAGTGCAAAACTGGTTTCCTGCACTAACACAAGTGCGAAAAGTGGTTTTTCAACACTAACACAAGTGCGAAAAGTGGTTTTTCAACACGAATACAAGTGCGAAAAGTGGTTTTTCAACACTAACACAAGTGCGAAAAGTGGTTTTTCAACACTATCACAAGTGCGAAAAGTGGTTTTCAACACTAACAGAAGTGCAAAAAGTCGTTTTTCAACACTATCACAAGTGCAAAAAGTGGTTTTTCCACACTAATACAAGTGCAAAACTGGTTTCCTGCACCAACAGAAGTGCGAAAAGTGGTTTTTCAACACTAACACAAGTGCGAAAAGTGGTTTTTCAACACTAACACAAGTGCGAAAAGTGGTTTTTCAACACTATCACAAGTGCAAAAAGTGTTTTTTCCACACTAATACAAGTGCAAAAGTGGTTTCCTGCACCAACACAAGTGCGAAAAGTGGTTTTTCAACACTAACACAAGTGGGAAAAGTGGTTTTTCAACACTATCACAAGTGCAAAAAGTGTTTTTTCCACACTAATACAAGTGCAAAAGTGGTTTCCTGCACCAACACAAGTGCGAAAAGTGGTTTTTCAACACTAACACAAGTGCGAAAAGTGGTTTTTCAACACTAACATAAGTGCAAAAGTGGTTTCCTGCACCAACACAAGTGCGAAAAGTGGTTTTTCAACACTAACACAAGTGCGAAAAGTGGTTTTTCAACACTAACACAAGTGGGAAAAGTGGTTTTTCAACACTACCACAAGTGCAAAAAGTGTTTTTTCCACACTAATACAAGTGCAAAAGTGGTTTCCTGCACCAACACAAGTGCGAAAAGTGGTTTTTCAACACTATCACAAGTGCAAAAAGTGTTTTTTCCACACTAATACAAGTGAAAAAGTGGTTTCCTGCACCAACACAAGTGCGAAAAGTGGTTTTTCAACACTAACACAAGTGCGAAAAGTGGTTTGTCAACACTATCACAAGTGCAAAAAGTGTTTTTTCCACACTAATACAAGTGCAAAACTGGTTTCCTGCACCAACACAAGTGCGAAAAGTGTTTTTTCAACACTAACACAAGTGCGAAAAGTGGATGTTCAACAATAATACAAGTGCAAAACTGGTTTCCTGCACCAACACAAGTGCGAAAAGTGGTTTTTCAACACTAACACAAGTGTGAAAAGTGGTTTTTCAACACTAACACAAGTGCGAAAAGGGGTTTTTCAACACTAACACAAGTGCGAAAAGTTGTTTTTCAACACTAACACAAGTGCGAAAAGTGGTTTTTCAACACTATCACAGGTGCAAAAAGTGTTTTTTCCACACTAATACAAGTGCAAAACTGGTTTCCTGCACCAACACAAGTGCGAAAAGTGGTTTTTCAACACTAACACAAGTGTGAAAAGTGGTTTTTCAACACTAACACAAGTGCGAAAAGTGGTTTTTCCACACTAATACAAGTGCAAAACTGGTTTCCTGCACCAACACAAGTGCGAAAAGTGGTTTTTCAACACTAACACAAGTGCGAAAAGTGGTTTTTCAACACTAACACAAGTGCGAAAAGTGGTTTTTCAACACTAACACAAGTGCGAAAAGTGGTTTTTCAACACTATCACAAGTGCAAAAAGTGTTTTTTCCACACTAATACAAGTGCAAAACTGGTTTCCTGCACCAACACAACTGCGAAAAGTGGTTTTTCAACACTAACACAAGTGCGAAAAGTGGTTTTTCAACACTATCACAAGTGCGAAAAGTGGTTTTTCAACACTATTACAAGTGCAAAAGTGGTTTCCTGCACCAACACAAATGCGAAAAGTGGTTTTTCAACACTAACACAAGTGCGAAAAGTGGTTTTTCAACACTATCACAAGTGCAAAAAGTGTTTTTTCCACACTAATACAAGTGCAAAAGTGGTTTCATGCACCAACACAAGTGCGAAAAGTGGTTTTTCAACACTAACACAAGTGCGAAAAGTGGTTTTTCAACACTATCACAAGTGCAAAAAGTGTTTTTTACACACTAATACAAGTGCAAAACTGGTTTCCTGCACCAACACAAGTGCGAAAAGTGGTTTTTCAACACTAACACAAGTGCAAAAAGTGGTTTTTCAACACTAACACAAGTGCGAAAAGTGGTTTTTCAACACTATCACAAGTGCGAAAAGTGGTTTTTCAACACTATTACAAGTGCGAAAAGTGGTTTTTCCACACTAATACAAGTGCAAAACTGGTTTCCTGCACCAACACAAGTACGAAAAGTGGTTTTTCAACACTAACACAAGTGCGAAAAGTGGTTTTTCAACACTATCACAAGTGCAAAAAGTGCTTTTTCCACACTAATACAAGTGCGAAAAGTGGTTTTCCCACACTAATACAAGTGCAAAACTGGTTTCCTGCAACAACACAAGTGCGAAAAGTGGTTTTTCAACACTAACACAAGTGCGAAAAGTGCTTTTTCAACACTAACACAAGTGCGAAAAGTGGTTTTTCAACACTAACACAAGTGCGAAAAGTGGTTTTTCAACACTATCACAAGTGCAAAAAGTGTTTTTTCCACACTAATACAAGTGCAAAAGTGGTTTCCTGCACCAACACAAGTGCGAAAAGTGGTTTTTCAACACTAACACAAGTGCGAAAAGTGGTTTTTCAACACTATCACAAGTGCAAAAAGTGGTTTTTCAACACTAACACAAGTGCGAAAAGTGGTTTTTCAACACTATCACAAGTGCAAGAAGTGTTTTTTCCACACTAATACAAGTGCAAAACTGGTTTCCTGCACCAACACAAGTGCGAAAAGTGGTTTTTCAACACTAACACAAGTGCGAAAAGTGGTTTTCAACACTAACACAAGTGCAAAAAGTGGTTTTTCCACATTAATACAAGTGCAAAACTGGTTTCCTGCACAAACACAAGTGCGAAAAGTGGTTTTTCAACACTAACACAAGTGCGAAAAGTGGTTTTTCAACACTAACACAAGTGCGAAAAGTGGTTTTTCAACACTATCACAAGTGCGAAAAGTGGTTTTCAACACTAACACAAGTGCAAAAAGTGGTTTTTCCACACTAATACAAGTGCAAAACTGGTTTCCTGCACCAACACAAGTGCGAAAAGTGGTTTTTCAACACTAACACAAGTGCGAAAAGTGGTTTTTCAACACTAACACAAGTGCGAAAAGTGGTTTTTCAACACTATCACAAGTGCGAAAAGTGGTTTTCAACACTAACACAAGTGCAAAAAGTGGTTTTTCCACACTAATACAAGTGCAAAACTGGTTTCCTGCACCAACACAAGTGCGAAAAGTGGTTTTTCAACACTAACACAAGTGCGAAAAGTGGTCTTTCAACACTAAAACAAGTGCGAAAAGTGGTTTTTCCACACTAATACAAGTGCAAAACTGGTTTCCTGCACTAACACAAGTGCGAAAAGTGGTTTTTCAACACTAACACAAGTGCGAAAAGTGTTTTTTCAACACTAACACAAGTGCGAAAAGTGGTTTTTCAATACTAACACAAGTGCGAAAAGTGGTTTTTCAACACTATCACAAGTGCAAAAAGTGTTTTTTCCACACTAATACAAGTGCAAAAGTGGTTTCCTGCACCAACACAAGTGCGAAAAGTGGTTTTTCAACACTAACACAAGTGCGAAAAGTGGTTTTTCAACACTATCACAAGTGCAAAAAGTGTTTTTTCCACACTAATACAAGTGCAAAACTGGTTTCCTGCACCAACACAAGTGCGAAAAGTGGTTTTTCAACACTAACACAAGTGCGAAAAGTGGTTTTTCAACACTAACGCAAGTGCGAAAAGTGGTTTTTCAACACTATCACAAGTGCGAAAAGTGGTTTTTCAACACTATCACAAGTGCAAAAAGTGTTTTTTCCACACTAATACAAGTGCAAAAGTGGTTTCCTGCACCAACACAAGTGCGAAAAGTGGTTTTTCAACACTAACACAAGTGCGAAAATTGGTTTTTCAACACTATCACAAGTGCAAAAAGTGTTTTTTCCACACTAATACAAGTGCAAAAGTGGTTTCCTGCACCAACACAAGTGCGAAAAGTGGTTTTTCAACACTAACACAAGTGCGAAAAGTGGTTTTTCAACACTAACACAAGTGCGAAAAGTGGTTTTTCAACACTAACACAAGTGCGAAAAGTGGTTTTTCAACACTAACACAAGTGCGAAAAGTGGTTTTTCCACACTAATACAAGTGCGAAAAGTGGTTTTTCAACACTATCACAAGTGCAAAAAGTGTTTTTTCCACACTAATACAAGTGCAAAAGTGGTTTCCTGCACCAACACAAGTGCGAAAAGTGGTTTTTCAACCCTAACACAAGTGCAAAAAGTGGTTTTTCAACACTATCACAAGTGCAAAAAGTGTTTTTTCCACACTAATACAAGTGCAAAAGTGGTTTCCTGCACCAACACAAGTGCGAAAAGTGGTTTTTCAACACTAACACAAGTGCGAAAAGTGGTTTTTCAACACTATCACAAGTGCAAAAAGTGTTTTTTCCACACTAATACAAGTGCAAAAGTGGTTTCCTGCACTAACACAAGTGCGAAAAGTGGTTTTTCAACACTAACACAAGTGCGAAAAGTGGTTTTTCAACACTAACACAAATGCGAAAAGTGGTTTTTCAACACTAACACAAGTGCAAAAAGTGGTTTTTCAACACTATCACAAGTGCAAAAAGTGTTTTTTTCACACTAATACAAGTGCAAAAGTGGTTTCCTGCACCAACACAAGTGTGAAAAGTGGTTTTTCAACACTAACACAAGTGTGAAAAGTGGTTTTTCAACACTAACACAAGTGCGAAAAGTGGTTTTTCAACACTAACACAAGTGCGAAAAGTGTTTTTTCAACACTAACACAAGTGCGAAAAGTGGATGTTCAACAATAATACAAGTGCAAAACTGGTTTCCTGCACCAACACAAGTGCGAAAAGTGGTTTTTCAACACTAACACAAGTGTGAAAAGTGGTTTTTCAACACTAACACAAGTGCGAAAAGGGGTTTTTCAACACTAACACAAGTGCGAAAAGTTGTTTTTCAACACTAACACAAGTGCGAAAAGTGGTTTTTCAACACTATCACAGGTGCAAAAAGTGTTTTTTCCACACTAATACAAGTGCAAAACTGGTTTCCTGCACCAACACAAGTGCGAAAAGTGGTTTTTCAACACTAACACAAGTGTGAAAAGTGGTTTTTCAACACTAACACAAGTGCGAAAAGTGGTTTTTCCACACTAATACAAGTGCAAAACTGGTTTCCTGCACCAACACAAGTGCGAAAAGTGGTTTTTCAACACTAACACAAGTGCGAAAAGTGGTTTTTCAACACTAACACAAGTGCGAAAAGTGGTTTTTCAACACTAACACAAGTGCGAAAAGTGGTTTTTCAACACTATCACAAGTGCAAAAAGTGTTTTTTCCACACTAATACAAGTGCAAAACTGGTTTCCTGCACCAACACAACTGCGAAAAGTGGTTTTTCAACACTAACACAAGTGCGAAAAGTGGTTTTTCAACACTATCACAAGTGCGAAAAGTGGTTTTTCAACACTATTACAAGTGCAAAAGTGGTTTCCTGCACCAACACAAATGCGAAAAGTGGTTTTTCAACACTAACACAAGTGCGAAAAGTGGTTTTTCAACACTATCACAAGTGCAAAAAGTGTTTTTTCCACACTAATACAAGTGCAAAAGTGGTTTCATGCACCAACACAAGTGCGAAAAGTGGTTTTTCAACACTAACACAAGTGCGAAAAGTGGTTTTTCAACACTATCACAAGTGCAAAAAGTGTTTTTTACACACTAATACAAGTGCAAAACTGGTTTCCTGCACCAACACAAGTGCGAAAAGTGGTTTTTCAACACTAACACAAGTGCAAAAAGTGGTTTTTCAACACTAACACAAGTGCGAAAAGTGGTTTTTCAACACTATCACAAGTGCGAAAAGTGGTTTTTCAACACTATTACAAGTGCGAAAAGTGGTTTTTCCACACTAATACAAGTGCAAAACTGGTTTCCTGCACCAACACAAGTACGAAAAGTGGTTTTTCAACACTAACACAAGTGCGAAAAGTGGTTTTTCAACACTATCACAAGTGCAAAAAGTGCTTTTTCCACACTAATACAAGTGCGAAAAGTGGTTTTCCCACACTAATACAAGTGCAAAACTGGTTTCCTGCAACAACACAAGTGCGAAAAGTGGTTTTTCAACACTAACACAAGTGCGAAAAGTGCTTTTTCAACACTAACACAAGTGCGAAAAGTGGTTTTTCAACACTAACACAAGTGCGAAAAGTGGTTTTTCAACACTATCACAAGTGCAAAAAGTGTTTTTTCCACACTAATACAAGTGCAAAAGTGGTTTCCTGCACCAACACAAGTGCGAAAAGTGGTTTTTCAACACTAACACAAGTGCGAAAAGTGGTTTTTCAACACTATCACAAGTGCAAAAAGTGGTTTTTCAACACTAACACAAGTGCGAAAAGTGGTTTTTCAACACTATCACAAGTGCAAGAAGTGTTTTTTCCACACTAATACAAGTGCAAAACTGGTTTCCTGCACCAACACAAGTGCGAAAAGTGGTTTTTCAACACTAACACAAGTGCGAAAAGTGGTTTTCAACACTAACACAAGTGCAAAAAGTGGTTTTTCCACATTAATACAAGTGCAAAACTGGTTTCCTGCACAAACACAAGTGCGAAAAGTGGTTTTTCAACACTAACACAAGTGCGAAAAGTGGTTTTTCAACACTAACACAAGTGCGAAAAGTGGTTTTTCAACACTATCACAAGTGCGAAAAGTGGTTTTCAACACTAACACAAGTGCAAAAAGTGGTTTTTCCACACTAATACAAGTGCAAAACTGGTTTCCTGCACCAACACAAGTGCGAAAAGTGGTTTTTCAACACTAACACAAGTGCGAAAAGTGGTTTTTCAACACTAACACAAGTGCGAAAAGTGGTTTTTCAACACTATCACAAGTGCGAAAAGTGGTTTTCAACACTAACACAAGTGCAAAAAGTGGTTTTTCCACACTAATACAAGTGCAAAACTGGTTTCCTGCACCAACACAAGTGCGAAAAGTGGTTTTTCAACACTAACACAAGTGCGAAAAGTGGTCTTTCAACACTAAAACAAGTGCGAAAAGTGGTTTTTCCACACTAATACAAGTGCAAAACTGGTTTCCTGCACTAACACAAGTGCGAAAAGTGGTTTTTCAACACTAACACAAGTGCGAAAAGTGTTTTTTCAACACTAACACAAGTGCGAAAAGTGGTTTTTCAATACTAACACAAGTGCGAAAAGTGGTTTTTCAACACTATCACAAGTGCAAAAAGTGTTTTTTCCACACTAATACAAGTGCAAAAGTGGTTTCCTGCACCAACACAAGTGCGAAAAGTGGTTTTTCAACACTAACACAAGTGCGAAAAGTGGTTTTTCAACACTATCACAAGTGCAAAAAGTGTTTTTTCCACACTAATACAAGTGCAAAACTGGTTTCCTGCACCAACACAAGTGCGAAAAGTGGTTTTTCAACACTAACACAAGTGCGAAAAGTGGTTTTTCAACACTAACGCAAGTGCGAAAAGTGGTTTTTCAACACTATCACAAGTGCGAAAAGTGGTTTTTCAACACTATCACAAGTGCAAAAAGTGTTTTTTCCACACTAATACAAGTGCAAAAGTGGTTTCCTGCACCAACACAAGTGCGAAAAGTGGTTTTTCAACACTAACACAAGTGCGAAAATTGGTTTTTCAACACTATCACAAGTGCAAAAAGTGTTTTTTCCACACTAATACAAGTGCAAAAGTGGTTTCCTGCACCAACACAAGTGCGAAAAGTGGTTTTTCAACACTAACACAAGTGCGAAAAGTGGTTTTTCAACACTAACACAAGTGCGAAAAGTGGTTTTTCAACACTAACACAAGTGCGAAAAGTGGTTTTTCAACACTAACACAAGTGCGAAAAGTGGTTTTTCCACACTAATACAAGTGCGAAAAGTGGTTTTTCAACACTATCACAAGTGCAAAAAGTGTTTTTTCCACACTAATACAAGTGCAAAAGTGGTTTCCTGCACCAACACAAGTGCGAAAAGTGGTTTTTCAACCCTAACACAAGTGCAAAAAGTGGTTTTTCAACACTATCACAAGTGCAAAAAGTGTTTTTTCCACACTAATACAAGTGCAAAAGTGGTTTCCTGCACCAACACAAGTGCGAAAAGTGGTTTTTCAACACTAACACAAGTGCGAAAAGTGGTTTTTCAACACTATCACAAGTGCAAAAAGTGTTTTTTCCACACTAATACAAGTGCAAAAGTGGTTTCCTGCACTAACACAAGTGCGAAAAGTGGTTTTTCAACACTAACACAAGTGCGAAAAGTGGTTTTTCAACACTAACACAAATGCGAAAAGTGGTTTTTCAACACTAACACAAGTGCAAAAAGTGGTTTTTCAACACTATCACAAGTGCAAAAAGTGTTTTTTTCACACTAATACAAGTGCAAAAGTGGTTTCCTGCACCAACACAAGTGTGAAAAGTGGTTTTTCAACACTAACACAAGTGCGAAAAGTGGTTTTTCAACACTATCACAAGTGCAAAAAGTGTTTTTTCCACACTAATACAAGTGCAAAACTGGTTTCCTGCACCAACACAAGTGCGAAAAGTGGTTTTTCAACACTAACACAAGTGCGAAAAGTGGTTTTTCAACACTAACACAAGTGCGAAAAGTGGTTTTTCAACACTAATACAAGTGCAAAACTGGTTTCCTGCACCAACACAAGTGCGAAAAGTGGTTTTTCAACACTAACACAAGTGTGAAAAGTGGTTTTTCAACACTAACACAAGTGCGAAAAGTGGTTTTTCAACACTAACAGAAGTGCAAAAAGTAGTTTTTCAACACTATCACAAGTGCAAAAAGTGTTTTTTCCACACTAATACAAGTGCAAAAGTGGTTTCCTGCACCAACACAAGTGCGAAAAGTGGTTTTTCAACACTAACACAAGTGCGAAAAGTGGTTTTTCAACACTATCACAAGTGCAAAAAGTGTTTTTTCCACACTAATACAAGTGCAAAACTGGTTTCCTGCACCAACACAAGTGCGAAAAGTGGTTTTTCAACACTAACACAAGTGCGAAAAGTGGTTTTTCAACACTAAAACAAGTGCGAAAAGTGGTTTTTCCACACTAATACAAGTGCAAAACTGGTTTCCTGCACTAACACAAGTGCGAAAAGTGGTTTTTCAACACTAACACAAGTGCGAAAAGTGTTTTTTCAACACTAACACAAGTGCAAAAAGTGGTTTTTCAATACTAACACAAGTGCGAAAAGTGGTTTTTCAACACTATCACAAGTGCAAAAAGTGTTTTTTCCACACTAATACAAGTGCAAAAGTGGTTTCCTGCACCAACACAAGTGCGAAAAGTGGTTTTTCAACACTAACACAAGTGCGAAAAGTGGTTTTTCAACACTATCACAAGTGCAAAAAGTGTTTTTTCCACACTAATACAAGTGCAAAACTGGTTTCCTGCACCAACACAAGTGCGAAAAGTGGTTTTTCAACACTAACACAAGTGCGAAAAGTGGTTTTTCAACACTAACGCAAGTGCGAAAAGTGGTTTTTCAACACTATCACAAGTGCGAAAAGTGGTTTTTCAACACTATCACAAGTGCAAAAAGTGTTTTTTCCACACTAATACAAGTGCAAAAGTGGTTTCCTGCACCAACACAAGTGCGAAAAGTGGTTTTTCAACACTAACACAAGTGCGAAAATTGGTTTTTCAACACTATCACAAGTGCAAAAAGTGTTTTTTCCACACTAATACAAGTGCAAAAGTGGTTTCCTGCACCAACACAAGTGCGAAAAGTGGTTTTTCAACACTAACACAAGTGCGAAAAGTGGTTTTTCAACACTAACACAAGTGCGAAAAGTGGTTTTTCAACACTAACACAAGTGCGAAAAGTGGTTTTTCAACACTAACACAAGTGCGAAAAGTGGTTTTTCAACACTGACACAAGTGCGAAAAGTGGTTTTTCAACACTAACACAAGTGCAAAAAGTGTTTTTTCCACACTAATACAAGTGCGAAAAGTGGTTTTTCCACACTAATACAAGTGCAAAACTGGTTTCCTGCACCAACACAAGTGCGAAAAGTGGTTTTTCAACACTAACACAAGTGCGGAAAGTGGTTTTTCAACACTATCACAAGTGCAAAAAGTGTTTTTTCCACACTAATACAAGTGCGAAAAGTGGTTTTTCCACACTAATACAAGTGCAAAACTGGTTTCCTGCACCAACACAAGTGCGAAAAGTGGTTTTTCAACACTAACACAAGTGCGAAAAGTGGTTTTTCAACACTAACACAAGTGCGAAAAGTGGTTTTTCAACACTAACACAAGTGCGAAAAGTGGTTTTTCAACACTATCACAAGTGCAAAAAGTGTTTTTTCCACACTAATACAAGTGCAAAAGTGGTTTCCTGCACCAACACAAGTGCGAAAAGTGGTTTTTCAACACTAACACAAGTGCGAAAAGTGGTTTTTCAACACTATCACAAGTGCAAAAAGTGTTTTTTCCACACTAATACAAGTGCAAAACTGGTTTCCTGCACCAACACAAGTGCGAAAAGTGGTTTTTCAACACTAACACAAGTGCGAAAAGTGGTTTTTCAACACTAACACAAGTGCGAAAAGTGGTTTTTCAACACTATCACAAGTGCGAAAAGTGGTTTTTCAACACTATCACAAGTGCAAAAAGTGTTTTTTCCACACTAATACAAGTGCAAAAGTGGTTTCCTGCACCAACACAAGTGCGAAAAGTGGTTTTTCAACACTAACACAAATGCGAAAAGTGGTTTTTCAACACTATCACAAGTGCAAAAAGTGTTTTTTCCACACTAATACAAGTGCAAAAGTGGTTTCCTGCACCAACACAAGTACGAAAAGTGGTTTTTCAACCCTAACACAAGTGCAAAAAGTGGTTTTTCAACACTATCACAAGTGCAAAAAGTGTTTTTTCCACACTAATACAAATGCAAAAGTGGTTTCCTGCACCAACACAAGTGCGAAAAGTGGTTTTTCAACACTAACACAAGTGCGAAAAGTGGTTTTTCAACACTATCACAAGTGCAAAAAGTGTTTTTTCCAAACTAATGCAAGTGCAAAAGTGGTTTCCTGCACCAACACAAGTGCGAAAAGTGGTTTTTCAACACTAACACAAGTGCGAAAAGTAGTTTTTCAACACTATCACAAGTGCAAAAAGTGTTTTTTCAACACTATCACAAGTGCGAAAAGTGGTTTTTCAACACTATCACAAGTGCAAAAAGTGTTTTTTCCACACTAATACAAGTGCGAAAAGTGGTTTTTCAACACTATCACAAGTGCAAAAAGTGTTTTTTCCACACTAATACAAGTGCAAAAGTGGTTTCCTGCACCAACACAAGTGCGAAAAGTGGTTTTTCAACCCTAACACAAGTGCAAAAAGTGGTTTTTCAACACTATCACAAGTGCAAAAAGTGTTTTTTCCACACTAATACAAGTGCAAAAGTGGTTTCCTGCACCAACACAAGTGCGAAAAGTGGTTTTTCAACACTAACACAAGTGCGAAAAGTGGTTTTTCAACACTATCACAAGTGCAAAAAGTGTTTTTTCCACACTAATACAAGTGCAAAAGTGGTTTCCTGCACTAACACAAGTGCGAAAAGTGGTTTTTCAACACTAACACAAGTGCGAAAAGTGGTTTTTCAACACTAACACAAATGCGAAAAGTGGTTTTTCAACACTAACACAAGTGCAAAAAGTGGTTTTTCAACACTATCACAAGTGCAAAAAGTGTTTTTTTCACACTAATACAAGTGCAAAAGTGGTTTCCTGCACCAACACAAGTGTGAAAAGTGGTTTTTCAACACTAACACAAGTGCGAAAAGTGGTTTTTCAACACTATCACAAGTGCAAAAAGTGTTTTTTCCACACTAATACAAGTGCAAAACTGGTTTCCTGCACCAACACAAGTGCGAAAAGTGGTTTTTCAACACTAACACAAGTGCGAAAAGTGGTTTTTCAACACTAACACAAGTGCGAAAAGTGGTTTTTCAACACTAATACAAGTGCAAAACTGGTTTCCTGCACCAACACAAGTGCGAAAAGTGGTTTTTCAACACTAACACAAGTGTGAAAAGTGGTTTTTCAACACTAACACAAGTGCGAAAAGTGGTTTTTCAACACCAACAGAAGTGCAAAAAGTAGTTTTTCAACACTATCACAAGTGCAAAAAGTGTTTTTTCCACACTAATACAAGTGCAAAAGTGGTTTCCTGCACCAACACAAGTGCGAAAAGTGGTTTTTCAACACTAACACAAGTGCGAAAAGTGGTTTTTCAACACTATCACAAGTGCAAAAAGTGTTTTTTCCACACTAATACAAGTGCAAAACTGGTTTCCTGCACCAACACAAGTGCGAAAAGTGGTTTTTCAACACTAACACAAGTGCGAAAAGTGGTTTTTCAACACTAAAACAAGTGCGAAAAGTGGTTTTTCCACACTAATACAAGTGCAAAACTGGTTTCCTGCACTAACACAAGTGCGAAAAGTGGTTTTTCAACACTAACACAAGTGCGAAAAGTGGTTTTTCAACACGAATACAAGTGCGAAAAGTGGTTTTTCAACACTAACACAAGTGCGAAAAGTGGTTTTTCAACACTATCACAAGTGCGAAAAGTGGTTTTCAACACTAACAGAAGTGCAAAAAGTCGTTTTTCAACACTATCACAAGTGCAAAAAGTGGTTTTTCCACACTAATACAAGTGCAAAACTGGTTTCCTGCACCAACACAAGTGCGAAAAGTGGTTTTTCAACACTAACACAAGTGCGAAAAGTGGTTTTTCAACACTAACACAAGTGCGAAAAGTGGTTTTTCAACACTATCACAAGTGCAAAAAGTGTTTTTTCCACACTAATACAAGTGCAAAAGTGGTTTCCTGCACCAACACAAGTGCGAAAAGTGGTTTTTCAACACTAACACAAGTGGGAAAAGTGGTTTTTCAACACTATCACAAGTGCAAAAAGTGTTTTTTCCACACTAATACAAGTGCAAAAGTGGTTTCCTGCACCAACACAAGTGCGAAAAGTGGTTTTTCAACACTAACACAAGTGCGAAAAGTGGTTTTTCAACACTAACATAAGTGCAAAAGTGGTTTCCTGCACCAACACAAGTGCGAAAAGTGGTTTTTCAACACTAACACAAGTGCGAAAAGTGGTTTTTCAACACTAACACAAGTGGGAAAAGTGGTTTTTCAACACTACCACAAGTGCAAAAAGTGTTTTTTCCACACTAATACAAGTGCAAAAGTGGTTTCCTGCACCAACACAAGTGCGAAAAGTGGTTTTTCAACACTATCACAAGTGCAAAAAGTGTTTTTTCCACACTAATACAAGTGAAAAAGTGGTTTCCTGCACCAACACAAGTGCGAAAAGTGGTTTTTCAACACTAACACAAGTGCGAAAAGTGGTTTGTCAACACTATCACAAGTGCAAAAAGTGTTTTTTCCACACTAATACAAGTGCAAAACTGGTTTCCTGCACCAACACAAGTGCGAAAAGTGTTTTTTCAACACTAACACAAGTGCGAAAAGTGGATGTTCAACAATAATACAAGTGCAAAACTGGTTTCCTGCACCAACACAAGTGCGAAAAGTGGTTTTTCAACACTAACACAAGTGTGAAAAGTGGTTTTTCAACACTAACACAAGTGCGAAAAGGGGTTTTTCAACACTAACACAAGTGCGAAAAGTTGTTTTTCAACACTAACACAAGTGCGAAAAGTGGTTTTTCAACACTATCACAGGTGCAAAAAGTGTTTTTTCCACACTAATACAAGTGCAAAACTGGTTTCCTGCACCAACACAAGTGCGAAAAGTGGTTTTTCAACACTAACACAAGTGTGAAAAGTGGTTTTTCAACACTAACACAAGTGCGAAAAGTGGTTTTTCCACACTAATACAAGTGCAAAACTGGTTTCCTGCACCAACACAAGTGCGAAAAGTGGTTTTTCAACACTAACACAAGTGCGAAAAGTGGTTTTTCAACACTAACACAAGTGCGAAAAGTGGTTTTTCAACACTAACACAAGTGCGAAAAGTGGTTTTTCAACACTATCACAAGTGCAAAAAGTGTTTTTTCCACACTAATACAAGTGCAAAACTGGTTTCCTGCACCAACACAACTGCGAAAAGTGGTTTTTCAACACTAACACAAGTGCGAAAAGTGGTTTTTCAACACTATCACAAGTGCGAAAAGTGGTTTTTCAACACTATTACAAGTGCAAAAGTGGTTTCCTGCACCAACACAAATGCGAAAAGTGGTTTTTCAACACTAACACAAGTGCGAAAAGTGGTTTTTCAACACTATCACAAGTGCAAAAAGTGTTTTTTCCACACTAATACAAGTGCAAAAGTGGTTTCATGCACCAACACAAGTGCGAAAAGTGGTTTTTCAACACTAACACAAGTGCGAAAAGTGGTTTTTCAACACTATCACAAGTGCAAAAAGTGTTTTTTACACACTAATACAAGTGCAAAACTGGTTTCCTGCACCAACACAAGTGCGAAAAGTGGTTTTTCAACACTAACACAAGTGCAAAAAGTGGTTTTTCAACACTAACACAAGTGCGAAAAGTGGTTTTTCAACACTATCACAAGTGCGAAAAGTGGTTTTTCAACACTATTACAAGTGCGAAAAGTGGTTTTTCCACACTAATACAAGTGCAAAACTGGTTTCCTGCACCAACACAAGTACGAAAAGTGGTTTTTCAACACTAACACAAGTGCGAAAAGTGGTTTTTCAACACTATCACAAGTGCAAAAAGTGCTTTTTCCACACTAATACAAGTGCGAAAAGTGGTTTTCCCACACTAATACAAGTGCAAAACTGGTTTCCTGCAACAACACAAGTGCGAAAAGTGGTTTTTCAACACTAACACAAGTGCGAAAAGTGCTTTTTCAACACTAACACAAGTGCGAAAAGTGGTTTTTCAACACTAACACAAGTGCGAAAAGTGGTTTTTCAACACTATCACAAGTGCAAAAAGTGTTTTTTCCACACTAATACAAGTGCAAAAGTGGTTTCCTGCACCAACACAAGTGCGAAAAGTGGTTTTTCAACACTAACACAAGTGCGAAAAGTGGTTTTTCAACACTATCACAAGTGCAAAAAGTGGTTTTTCAACACTAACACAAGTGCGAAAAGTGGTTTTTCAACACTATCACAAGTGCAAGAAGTGTTTTTTCCACACTAATACAAGTGCAAAACTGGTTTCCTGCACCAACACAAGTGCGAAAAGTGGTTTTTCAACACTAACACAAGTGCGAAAAGTGGTTTTCAACACTAACACAAGTGCAAAAAGTGGTTTTTCCCCATTAATACAAGTGCAAAACTGGTTTCCTGCACAAACACAAGTGCGAAAAGTGGTTTTTCAACACTAACACAAGTGCGAAAAGTGGTTTTTCAACACTAACACAAGTGCGAAAAGTGGTTTTTCAACACTATCACAAGTGCGAAAAGTGGTTTTCAACACTAACACAAGTGCAAAAAGTGGTTTTTCCACACTAATACAAGTGCAAAACTGGTTTCCTGCACCAACACAAGTGCGAAAAGTGGTTTTTCAACACTAACACAAGTGCGAAAAGTGGTTTTTCAACACTAACACAAGTGCGAAAAGTGGTTTTTCAACACTATCACAAGTGCAAAAAGTGTTTTTTCCACACTAATACAAGTGCAAAAGTGGTTTCCTGCACCAACACAAGTGCGAAACGTGGTTTTTCAACACTAACACAAGTGGGAAAAGTGGTTTTTCAACACTATCACAAGTGCAAAAAGTGTTTTTTCCACACTAATACAAGTGCAAAAGTGGTTTCCTGCACCAACACAAGTGCGAAAAGTGGTTTTTCAACACTAACACAAGTGCGAAAAGTGGTTTTTCAACACTAACATAAGTGCGAAAAGTGTTTTTTCCACACTAATACAAGTGCAAAAGAGGTTTCCTGCACCAACACAAGTGCGAAAAGTGGTTTTTCAACACTAACACAAGTGCGAAAGTGGTTTTTAAACACTAACACAAGTGCGAAAAGTGGTTTTTCAACACTATCACAAGTGCAAAAAGTGTTTTTTCCACACTAATACAAGTGCAAAAGTGCTTTCCTGCACCAACACAAGTGCGAAAAGTGGTTTTTCAACACTAACACAAGTGGGAAAAGTGGTTTTTCAACACTATCACAAGTGCAAAAAGTGTTTTTTCCACACTAATACAAGTGCAAAAGTGGTTTCCTGCACCAACACAAGTGCGAAAAGTGGTTTTTCAACCCTAACACAAGTGCAAAAAGTGGTTTTTCAACACTATCACAAGTGCAAAAAGTGTTTTTTCCACACTAATACAAGTGCAAAAGTGGTTTCCTGCACCAACACAAGTGCGAAAAGAGGTTTTTCAACACTAACACAAGTGCGAAAAGTGGTTTTTCAACACTATCACAAGTGCAAAAAGTGTTTTTTCCACACTAATACAAGTGCAAAAGTGGTTTCCTGCACCAACACAAGTGCGAAAAGTGGTTTTTCAACACTAACACAAGTGCGAAAAGTGTTTTTTCAACACTAACACAAGTGCGAAATGTGGTTTTTCAACACTAACACAAGTGCAAAAAGTGGTTTTTCAACACTATCACAAGTGCAAAAAGTGTTTTTTCCACACTAATACAAGTGCAAAAGTGGTTTCCTGCACCAACACAAGTGCGAAAAGTGGTTTTTCAACACTAACACAAGTGCGAAAAGTCGTTTTTCAACACTATCACAAGTGCAAAAAGTGTTTTTTCCACACTAATACAAGTGCAAAACTGGTTTCCTGCACCAACACAAGTGCGAAAAGTGGTTTTTCAACACTAACACAAGTGCGAAAAGTGGTTTTTCAACACTAACACAAGTGCGAAAAGTGGTTTTTCAACACTAATACAAGTGCAAAACTGGTTTCCTGCACCAACACAAGTGCGAAAAGTGGTTTTTCAACACTAACACAAGTGTGAAAAGTGGTTTTTCAACACTAACACAAGTGCGAAAAGTGGTTTTTCAACACTAACAGAAGTGCAAAAAGTCGTTTTTCAACACTATCACAAGTGCAAAAAGTGTTTTTTCCACACTAATGCAAGTGCAAAAGTGGTTTCCTGCACCAACACAAGTGCGAAAAGTGGTTTTTCAACACTAACACAAGTGCGAAAAGTGGTTTTTCAACACTATCACAAGTGCAAAAAGTGTTTTTTCCACACTAATACAAGTGCAAAACTGGTTTCCTGCACCAACACAAGTATGAAAAGTGGTTTTTCAACACTAACACAAGTGCGAAAAGTGGTTTTTCAACACCATCACAAGTGCAAAAAGTGTTTTTTCCACGCTAATACAAGTGCGAAAAGTGGTTTTTCCACACTAATACAAGTGCAAAACTGGTTTCCTGCACCAACACAAGTGCGAAAAGTGGTTTTTCAACACTAACACAAGTGCGAAAAGTGGTTTTTCAACACTAACACAAGTGCGAAAAGTGGTTTTTCAACACTAACACAAATGCGAAAAGTGGTTTTTCAACACTATCACAAGTGCAAAAAGTGTTTTTTCCACACTAATACAAGTGCAAAAGTGGTTTCCTGCACCAACACAAGTGCGAAAAGTGGTTTTTCAACACTAACACAAGTGCGAAAAGTGGTTTTTCAACACTATCACAAGTGCTAAAAGTGTTTTTTCCACACTAATATAAGTGCAAAAGTGGTTTCCTGCACCAACACAAGTGCGAAAAGTGGTTTTTCAACACTAACACAAGTGCGAAAAGTGGTTTTTCAACACTAACACAATTGCGAAAAGTGGTTTTTCAACACTATCACAAGTGCAAAAAGTGTTTTTTCCACACTAATACAAGTGCGAAAAGTGGTTTTTCCACACTAATACAAGTGCAAAACTGGTTTCCTGCACCAACACAAGTGCGAAAAGTGGTTTTTCAACACTAACACAAGTGCGAAAAGTGGTTTTTCAACACTAATACAAGTGCAAAACTGGTTTCCTGCACCAACACAAGTGCGAAAAGTGGTTTTTCAACACTAACACAAGTGTGAAAAGTGGTTTTTCAACACTAACACAAGTGCGAAAAGTGGTTTTCAACACTAACAGAAGTGCAAAAAGTCGTTTTTCAACACTACCACAAGTGCAAAAAGTGTTTTTTCCACACTAATGCAAGTGCAAAAGTGGTTTCCTGCACCAACACAAGTGCGAAAAGTGGTTTTTCAACACTAACACAAGTGCGAAAAGTGGTTTTTCAACACTATCACAAGTGCAAAAAGTGTTTTTTCCACACTAATACAAGTGCAAAACTGGTTTCCTGCACCAACACAAGTGCGAAAAGTGGTTTTTCAACACTAACACAAGTGCGAAAAGTGGTTTTTCAACACCATCACAAGTGCAAAAAGTGTTTTTTCCACGCTAATACAAGTGCGAAAAGTGGTTTTTCCACACTAATACAAGTGCAAAACTGGTTTCTTGCACCAACACAAGTGCGAAAAGTGGTTTTTCAACACTAACACAAGTGCGAAAAGTGGTTTTTCAACACTAACACAAGTGCGAAAAGTGGTTTTTCAACACTAACACAAATGCGAAAAGTGGTTTTTCAACACTATCACAAGTGCAAAAAGTGTTTTTTCCACACTAATACAAGTGCAAAAGTGGTTTCCTGCACCAACACAAGTGCGAAAAGTGGTTTTTCAACACTAACACAAGTGCGAAAAGTGGTTTTTCAACACTATCACAAGTGCAAAAAGTGTTTTTTCCACACTAATATAAGTGCAAAAGTGGTTTCCTGCACCAACACAAGTGCGAAAAGTGGTTTTTCAACACTAACACAAGTGCGAAAAGTGGTTTTTCAACACTAACACAAGTGCGAAAAGTGGTTGTTCAACACTAATACAAGTGCAAAAGTGGTTTCCTGCACCAACACAAGTGCGAAAAGTGGTTTTTCAACACTAACACAATTGCGAAAAGTGGTTTTTCAACACTATCACAAGTGCAAAAAGTGTTTTTTCCACACTAATACAAGTGCGAAAAGTGGTTTTTCCACACTAATACAAGTGCAAAACTGGTTTCCTGCACCAACACAAGTGCGAAAAGTGGTTTTTCAACACTAACACAAGTGCGAAAAGTGGTTTTTCAACACTAACACAAGTGCGAAAAGTGGTTTTTCAACACTAACACAAGTGCGAAAAGTGGTTTTTCAACACTATCACAAGTGCAAAAAGTGTTTTTTCCACACTAATACAAGTGCAAAAGAGGTTTCCTGCACCAACACAAGTGCGAATTGTGGTTTTTCAACACTAACACAAGTGCGAAAAGTGGTTTTTCAACACTATCACAAGTGCAAAAAGTGTTTTTTCCACACTAATACAAGTGCAAAACTGGTTTCCTGCACCAACACAAGTGCGAAAAGTGGTTTTTCAACACTAACACAAGTGCGAAAAGTGGTTTTTCAACACTAACACAAGTGCGAAAAGTGGTTTTTCAACACTATCACAAGTGCGAAAAGTGGTTTTTCAACACTATCACAAGTGCAAAAAGTGTTTTTTCCACACTAATACAAGTGCAAAAGTGCTTTCCTGCACCAACACAAGTGCGAAAAGTGGTTTTTCAACACTAACACAAGTGGGAAAAGTGGTTTTTCAACACTATCACAAGTGCAAAAAGTGTTTTTTCCACACTAATACAAGTGCAAAAGTGCTTTCCTGCACCAACACAAGTGCGAAATGTGGTTTTTCAACCCTAACACAAGTGCAAAAAGTGGTTTTTCAACACTATCACAAGTGCAAAAAGTGTTTTTTCCACACTAATACAAGTGCAAAAGTGGTTTCCTGCACCAACACAAGTGCGAAAAGAGGTTTTTCAACACTAACACAAGTGCGAAAAGTGGTTTTTCAACACTATCACAAGTGCAAAAAGTGTTTTTTCCACACTAATACAAGTGCAAAAGTGGTTTCCTGCACCAACACAAGTGCGAAAAGTGGTTTTTCAACACTAACACAAGTGCGAAAAGTGTTTTTTCAACACTAACACAAGTGCGAAAAGTGGTTTTTCAACACTAACACAAGTGCAAAAAGTGGTTTTTCAACACTATCACAAGTGCAAAAAGTGTTTTTTCCACACTAATACAAGTGCAAAAGTGGTTTCCTGCACCAACACAAGTGCGAAAAGTGGTTTTTCAACACTAACACAAGTGCGAAAAGTCGTTTTTCAACACTATCACAAGTGCAAAAAGTGTTTTTTCCACACTAATACAAGTGCAAAACTGGTTTCCTGCACCAACACAAGTGCGAAAAGTGGTTTTTCAACACTAACACAAGTGCAAAACTGGTTTCCTGCACCAACACAAGTGCGAAAAGTGGTTTTTCAACACTAACACAAGTGTGAAAAGTGGTTTTTCAACACTAACACAAGTGCGAAAAGTGTTTTTTCCACACTAATATAAGTGCAAAAGTGGTTTCCTACACCAACACAAGTGCGAAAAGTGGTTTTTCAACACTAACACAAGTGTGAAAAGTGGTTTTTCAACACTAACACAAGTGCGAAAAGTGGTTTTTCAACACTAACAGAAGTGCAAAAAGTCGTTTTTCAACACTATCACAAGTGCAAAAAGTGTTTTTTCCACACTAATACAAGTGCAAAAGTGGTTTCCTGCACCAACACAAGTGCGAAAAGTGGTTTTTCAACACTAACACAAGTGCGAAAAGTGGTTTTTCAACACTATCACAAGTGCAAAAAGTGTTTTTTCCACACTAATATAAGTGCAAAAGTGGTTTCCTGCACCAACACAAGTGCGAAAAGTGGTTTTTCAACACTAACACAAGTGCGAAAAGTCGTTTTGCAACACCGACACAAGTGTGAAAAGTGGTTTTCAACATGAAACAAAGTGCGAAAAGTTGTTTTCAACACGAGCACAAGTGCGGTAAGTGGTTTCGCAACACAGGCACAAGTGTAGAACCTGGTTTTCAACATCATCGCAAGTGTGGAAAGTGGTTTTGCAACACTAACACAAGTAAGACAAATGGTTTTGCAACACTAACACAAGTGTGATAAGTGGTTTTCAATGCCAGCATAAGTGCGATAAGTGGTTTTCAACACGAGAACGAGCGCGGAATGTGGTTTTTGCAACACTAACCCAATTTCGAAAAGTGGTTTTCAACATTAGCACGTTTGCGGAAAAGTGGTTTTCAACATTAGCACGTGTGCGGAAAGTGGTTTTTAATGCCAGCACAAGTGTGGAAATTGGTTTTGCAACACTAAGACAAATGCGAATGGTGGTTTTCAAGACAAGCGCAAGTGCGAAAAGTGGTTTTCAACACAAATACAATTGCAAAAAGTGGTTTTCAACACTAACCAAAGAGCGAAAAGTTGTTTTCAACGCCAGCACAAGTGCGATAAGTGGGTTTTCAACGCCAACCCAATTAAGAAAAGTCGTTTTCAACACAAGCACGAGTGCGGAAAGTGGTTTGCAACAATAACACAAGTGTGGAAAGTGGTTTTCAACACAAGCTCAAGTGCGATAAGTGGTTTTGCAACACCAACCCAATTGCGAAAAGTCGTTTTTAACACGAGCACGAGTGTGGAAAGTGTTTTTTGCAACAATAACACGAGTGCGAAAAGTGGTTTTTCAACACTATCACAAGTGCAAAAAGTGTTTTTTCCACACTAACACAAGTGCAAAAGTGGTTTCCTGCACCAACACAAGTGCGAAAAGTGGTTTTTCAACACTAACACAAGTGCGAAAAGTGGTTTTTCAACACTAACACAAGTGCAAAAAGTGTTTTTTCCACGCTAATACAAGTGCGAAAAGTGGTTTTTCCACACTAATACAAGTGCAAAACTGGTTTCCTGCACCAACACAAGTGCGAAAAGTGGTTTTTCAACACTAACACAAGTGCGAAAAGTGGTTTTTCAACACTAACACAAGTGCGAAAAGTGGTTTTTCAACACTAACACAAATGCGAAAAGTGGTTTTTCAACACTATCACAAGTGCAAAAAGTGTTTTTTCCACACTAATACAAGTGCAAAAGTGGTTTCCTGCACCAACACAAGTGCGAAAAGTGGTTTTTCAACACTAACACAAGTGCGAAAAGTGGTTTTTCAACACTATCACAAGTGCTAAAAGTGTTTTTTCCACACTAATATAAGTGCAAAAGTGGTTTCCTGCACCAACACAAGTGCGAAAAGTGGTTTTTCAACACTAACACAAGTGCGAAAAGTGGTTTTTCAACACTAACACAATTGCGAAAAGTGGTTTTTCAACACTATCACAAGTGCAAAAAGTGTTTTTTCCACACTAATACAAGTGCGAAAAGTGGTTTTTCCACACTAATACAAGTGCAAAACTGGTTTCCTGCACCAACACAAGTGCGAAAAGTGGTTTTTCAACACTAACACAAGTGCGAAAAGTGGTTTTTCAACACTAATACAAGTGCAAAACTGGTTTCCTGCACCAACACAAGTGCGAAAAGTGGTTTTTCAACACTAACACAAGTGTGAAAAGTGGTTTTTCAACACTAACACAAGTGCGAAAAGTGGTTTTCAACACTAACAGAAGTGCAAAAAGTCGTTTTTCAACACTACCACAAGTGCAAAAAGTGTTTTTTCCACACTAATGCAAGTGCAAAAGTGGTTTCCTGCACCAACACAAGTGCGAAAAGTGGTTTTTCAACACTAACACAAGTGCGAAAAGTGGTTTTTCAACACTATCACAAGTGCAAAAAGTGTTTTTTCCACACTAATACAAGTGCAAAACTGGTTTCCTGCACCAACACAAGTGCGAAAAGTGGTTTTTCAACACTAACACAAGTGCGAAAAGTGGTTTTTCAACACCATCACAAGTGCAAAAAGTGTTTTTTCCACGCTAATACAAGTGCGAAAAGTGGTTTTTCCACACTAATACAAGTGCAAAACTGGTTTCTTGCACCAACACAAGTGCGAAAAGTGGTTTTTCAACACTAACACAAGTGCGAAAAGTGGTTTTTCAACACTAACACAAGTGCGAAAAGTGGTTTTTCAACACTAACACAAATGCGAAAAGTGGTTTTTCAACACTATCACAAGTGCAAAAAGTGTTTTTTCCACACTAATACAAGTGCAAAAGTGGTTTCCTGCACCAACACAAGTGCGAAAAGTGGTTTTTCAACACTAACACAAGTGCGAAAAGTGGTTTTTCAACACTATCACAAGTGCAAAAAGTGTTTTTTCCACACTAATATAAGTGCAAAAGTGGTTTCCTGCACCAACACAAGTGCGAAAAGTGGTTTTTCAACACTAACACAAGTGCGAAAAGTGGTTTTTCAACACTAACACAAGTGCGAAAAGTGGTTGTTCAACACTAATACAAGTGCAAAAGTGGTTTCCTGCACCAACACAAGTGCGAAAAGTGGTTTTTCAACACTAACACAATTGCGAAAAGTGGTTTTTCAACACTATCACAAGTGCAAAAAGTGTTTTTTCCACACTAATACAAGTGCGAAAAGTGGTTTTTCCACACTAATACAAGTGCAAAACTGGTTTCCTGCACCAACACAAGTGCGAAAAGTGGTTTTTCAACACTAACACAAGTGCGAAAAGTGGTTTTTCAACACTAACACAAGTGCGAAAAGTGGTTTTTCAACACTAACACAAGTGCGAAAAGTGGTTTTTCAACACTATCACAAGTGCAAAAAGTGTTTTTTCCACACTAATACAAGTGCAAAAGAGGTTTCCTGCACCAACACAAGTGCGAATTGTGGTTTTTCAACACTAACACAAGTGCGAAAAGTGGTTTTTCAACACTATCACAAGTGCAAAAAGTGTTTTTTCCACACTAATACAAGTGCAAAACTGGTTTCCTGCACCAACACAAGTGCGAAAAGTGGTTTTTCAACACTAACACAAGTGCGAAAAGTGGTTTTTCAACACTAACACAAGTGCGAAAAGTGGTTTTTCAACACTATCACAAGTGCGAAAAGTGGTTTTTCAACACTATCACAAGTGCAAAAAGTGTTTTTTCCACACTAATACAAGTGCAAAAGTGCTTTCCTGCACCAACACAAGTGCGAAAAGTGGTTTTTCAACACTAACACAAGTGGGAAAAGTGGTTTTTCAACACTATCACAAGTGCAAAAAGTGTTTTTTCCACACTAATACAAGTGCAAAAGTGCTTTCCTGCACCAACACAAGTGCGAAATGTGGTTTTTCAACCCTAACACAAGTGCAAAAAGTGGTTTTTCAACACTATCACAAGTGCAAAAAGTGTTTTTTCCACACTAATACAAGTGCAAAAGTGGTTTCCTGCACCAACACAAGTGCGAAAAGAGGTTTTTCAACACTAACACAAGTGCGAAAAGTGGTTTTTCAACACTATCACAAGTGCAAAAAGTGTTTTTTCCACACTAATACAAGTGCAAAAGTGGTTTCCTGCACCAACACAAGTGCGAAAAGTGGTTTTTCAACACTAACACAAGTGCGAAAAGTGTTTTTTCAACACTAACACAAGTGCGAAAAGTGGTTTTTCAACACTAACACAAGTGCAAAAAGTGGTTTTTCAACACTATCACAAGTGCAAAAAGTGTTTTTTCCACACTAATACAAGTGCAAAAGTGGTTTCCTGCACCAACACAAGTGCGAAAAGTGGTTTTTCAACACTAACACAAGTGCGAAAAGTCGTTTTTCAACACTATCACAAGTGCAAAAAGTGTTTTTTCCACACTAATACAAGTGCAAAACTGGTTTCCTGCACCAACACAAGTGCGAAAAGTGGTTTTTCAACACTAACACAAGTGCAAAACTGGTTTCCTGCACCAACACAAGTGCGAAAAGTGGTTTTTCAACACTAACACAAGTGTGAAAAGTGGTTTTTCAACACTAACACAAGTGCGAAAAGTGTTTTTTCCACACTAATATAAGTGCAAAAGTGGTTTCCTACACCAACACAAGTGCGAAAAGTGGTTTTTCAACACTAACACAAGTGTGAAAAGTGGTTTTTCAACACTAACACAAGTGCGAAAAGTGGTTTTTCAACACTAACAGAAGTGCAAAAAGTCGTTTTTCAACACTATCACAAGTGCAAAAAGTGTTTTTTCCACACTAATACAAGTGCAAAAGTGGTTTCCTGCACCAACACAAGTGCGAAAAGTGGTTTTTCAACACTATCACAAGTGCAAAAAGTGTTTTTTCCACACTAATATAAGTGCAAAAGTGGTTTCCTGCACCAACACAAGTGCGAAAAGTGGTTTTTCAACACTAACACAAGTGCGAAAAGTCGTTTTGCAACACCGACACAAGTGTGAAAAGTGGTTTTCAACATGAAACAAAGTGCGAAAAGTTGTTTTCAACACGAGCACAAGTGCGGTAAGTGGTTTCGCAACACAGGCACAAGTGTAGAACCTGGTTTTCAACATCATCGCAAGTGTGGAAAGTGGTTTTGCAACACTAACACAAGTAAGACAAATGGTTTTGCAACACTAACACAAGTGTGATAAGTGGTTTTCAATGCCAGCATAAGTGCGATAAGTGGTTTTCAACACGAGAACGAGCGCGGAATGTGGTTTTTGCAACACTAACCCAATTTCGAAAAGTGGTTTTCAACATTAGCACGTTTGCGGAAAAGTGGTTTTCAACATTAGCACGTGTGCGGAAAGTGGTTTTTAATGCCAGCACAAGTGTGGAAATTGGTTTTGCAACACTAAGACAAATGCGAATGGTGGTTTTCAAGACAAGCGCAAGTGCGAAAAGTGGTTTTCAACACAAATACAATTGCAAAAAGTGGTTTTCAACACTAACCAAAGAGCGAAAAGTTGTTTTCAACGCCAGCACAAGTGCGATAAGTGGGTTTTCAACGCCAACCCAATTAAGAAAAGTCGTTTTCAACACAAGCACGAGTGCGGAAAGTGGTTTGCAACAATAACACAAGTGTGGAAAGTGGTTTTCAACACAAGCTCAAGTGCGATAAGTGGTTTTGCAACACCAACCCAATTGCGAAAAGTCGTTTTTAACACGAGCACGAGTGTGGAAAGTGTTTTTTGCAACAATAACACGAGTGCGAAAAGTGGTTTTTCAACACTATCACAAGTGCAAAAAGTGTTTTTTCCACACTAACACAAGTGCAAAAGTGGTTTCCTGCACCAACACAAGTGCGAAAAGTGGTTTTTCAACACTAACACAAGTGCGAAAAGTGGTTTTTCAACACTAACACAAGTGCGAAAAGTGGTTTTTCAACACGAATACAAGTGCAAAACTGCTTTCCTGCACCAACACAAGTGCGAAAAGTGGTTTTTCAACACTAACACAAGTGCGAAAAGTGGTTTTTCAACACTAACAGAAGTGCAAAAAGTCGTTTTTCAACACTATCACAAGTGCAAAAAGTGTTTTTTCCACACTAATGCAAGTGCAAAAGTGGTTTCCTGCACCAACACAAGTGCGTAAAGTGGTTTTTCAACACTAACACAAGTGCGAAAAGAGGTTTTTCAACACTATCACAAGTGCAAAAAGTGTTTTTTCCACACTAATACAAGTGCAAAACTGGTTTCCTGCACCAACACAAGTGCGAAAAGTGGTTTTTCAACACTAACACAAGTGCGAAAAGTGGTTTTTCAACACTATCACAAGTGCAAAAAGTGTTTTTTCCACACTAATACAAGTGCGAAAAGTGGTTTTTCCACACTAATACAAGTGCAAAACTGGTTTCCTGCAACAACACAAGTGCGAAAAGTGGTTTTTCAACACTAACACAAGTGCGAAAAGTGCCTTTTCAACACTAACACAAGTGCGAAAAGTGGTTTTTCAACACTAACACAAGTGCGAAAAGTGGTTTTTCAACACTATCACAAGTGCAAAAAGTGTTTTCTCCACACTAATACAAGTGCAAAAGTGGTTTCCTGCACCAACACAAGTGCGAAAAGTGGTTTTTCAACACTAACACAAGTGCGAAAAGTGGTTTTTCAACACTATCACAAGTGCAAAAAGTGGTTTTTCAACACTAACACAAGTGCGAAAAGTGGTTTTTCAACACTATCACAAGTGCAAGAAGTGTTTTTTCCACACTAATACAAGTGCAAAACTGGTTTCCTGCACCAACACAAGTGCGAAAAGTGGTTTTTCAACACTAACACAAGTGCGAAAAGTGGTTTTCAACACTAACACAAGTGCAAAAAGTGGTTTTTCCACACTAATACAAGTGCAAAACTGGTTTCCTGCACCAACACAAGTGCGAAAAGTGGTTTTTCAACACTAACACAAGTGCGAAAAGTGGTTTTTCAACACTAACACAAGTGCGAAAAGTGGTTTTTCAACACTATCACAAGTGCGAAAAGTGGTTTTCAACACTAACACAAGTGCAAAAAGTGGTTTTTCCACACTAATACAAGTGCAAAACTGGTTTCATGCACCAACACAAGTGCGAAAAGTGGTTTTTCAACACTAACACAAGTGCGATAAGTGGTTTTTCAACACTAACACAAGTGCGAAAAGTGGTTTTTCAACACTATCACAAGTGCAAAAAGTGTTTTTTCCACACTAATACAAGTGCAAAAGTGGTTTCCTGCACCAACACAAGTGCGAAAAGTGGTTTTTCAACACTAACACAAGTGGGAAAAGTGGTTTTTCAACACTATCACAAGTGCAAAAAGTGTTTTTTCCACACTAATACAAGTGCAAAAGTGGTTTCCTGCACCAACACAAGTGCGAAAAGTGGTTTTTCAACACTAACACAAGTGCGAAAAGTGGTTTTTCAACACTAACATAAGTGCAAAAGTGGTTTCCTGCACCAACACAAGTGCGAAAAGTGGTTTTTCAACACTAACACAAGTGCGAAAAGTGGTTTTTCAACACTAACACAAGTGGAAAAAGTGGTTTTTCAACACTATCACAAGTGCAAAAAGTGTTTTTTCCACACTAATACAAGTGCAAAAGTGGTTTCCTGCACCAACACAAGTGCGAAAAGTGGTTTTTCAACACTATCACAAGTGCAAAAAGTGTTTTTTCCACACTAATACAAGTGAAAAAGTGGTTTCCTGCACCAACACAAGTGCGAAAAGTGGTTTTTCAACACTAACACAAGTGCGAAAAGTGGTTTGTCAACACTATCACAAGTGCAAAAAGTGTTTTTTCCACACTAATACAAGTGCAAAACTGGTTTCCTGCACCAACACAAGTGCGAAAAGTGTTTTTTCAACACTAACACAAGTGCGAAAAGTGGATGTTCAACAATAATACAAGTGCAAAACTGGTTTCCTGCACCAACACAAGTGCGAAAAGTGGTTTTTCAACACTAACACAAGTGTGAAAAGTGGTTTTTCAACACTAACACAAGTGCGAAAAGGGGTTTTTCAACACTAACACAAGTGCGAAAAGTTGTTTTTCAACACTAACACAAGTGCGAAAAGTGGTTTTTCAACACTATCACAGGTGCAAAAAGTGTTTTTTCCACACTAATACAAGTGCAAAACTGGTTTCCTGCACCAACACAAGTGCGAAAAGTGGTTTTTCAACACTAACACAAGTGTGAAAAGTAGTTTTTCAACACTAACACAAGTGCGAAAAGTGGTTTTTCCACACTAATACAAGTGCAAAACTGGTTTCCTGCACCAACACAAGTGCGAAAAGTGGTTTTTCAACACTAACACAAGTGCGAAAAGTGGTTTTTCAACACTAACACAAGTGCGAAAAGTGGTTTTTCAACACTAACACAAGTGCGAAAAGTGGTTTTTCAACACTATCACAAGTGCAAAAAGTGTTTTTTCCACACTAATACAAGTGCAAAACTGGTTTCCTGCACCAACACAACTGCGAAAAGTGGTTTTTCAACACTAACACAAGTGCGAAAAGTGGTTTTTCAACACTATCACAAGTGCGAAAAGTGGTTTTTCAACACTATTACAAGTGCAAAAGTGGTTTCCTGCACCAACACAAATGCGAAAAGTGGTTTTTCAACACTAACACAAGTGCGAAAAGTGGTTTTTCAACACTATCACAAGTGCAAAAAGTGTTTTTTCCACACTAATACAAGTGCAAAAGTGGTTTCATGCACCAACACAAGTGCGAAAAGTGGTTTTTCAACACTAACACAAGTGCGAAAAGTGGTTTTTCAACACTATCACAAGTGCAAAAAGTGGTTTTTCCACACTAATACAAGTGCAAAACTGGTTTCCTGCACCAACACAAGTGCGAAAAGTGGTTTTTCAACACTAACACAAGTGCAAAAAGTGGTTTTTCAACACTAACACAAGTGCGAAAAGTGGTTTTTCAACACTATCACAAGTGCGAAAAGTGGTTTTTCAACACTATTACAAGTGCGAAAAGTGGTTTTTCCACACTAATACAAGTGCAAAACTGGTTTCCTGCACCAACACAAGTACGAAAAGTGGTTTTTCAACACTAACACAAGTGCGAAAAGTGGTTTTTCAACACCATCACAAGTGCAAAAAGTGTTTTTTCCACGCTAATACAAGTGCGAAAAGTGGTTTTTCCACACTAATACAAGTGCAAAACTGGTTTCCTGCACCAACACAAGTGCGAAAAGTGGTTTTTCAACACTAACACAAGTGCGAAAAGTGGTTTTTCAACACTAACACAAGTGCGAAAAGTGGTTTTTCAACACTAACACAAATGCGAAAAGTGGTTTTTCAACACTATCACAAGTGCAAAAAGTGTTTTTTCCACACTAATACAAGTGCAAAAGTGGTTTCCTGCACCAACACAAGTGCGAAAAGTGGTTTTTCAACACTAACACAAGTGCGAAAAGTGGTTTTTCAACACTATCACAAGTGCAAAAAGTGTTTTTTCCACACTAATATAAGTGCAAAAGTGGTTTCCTGCACCAACACAAGTGCGAAAAGTGGTTTTTCAACACTAACACAAGTGCGAAAAGTGGTTTTTCAACACTATCACAGGTGCAAAAAGTGTTTTTTCCACACTAATACAAGTGCGAAAAGTGGTTTTTCCACACTAATACAAGTGCAAAACTGGTTTCCTGCACCAACACAAGTGCGAAAAGTGGTTTTTCAACACTAACACAAGTGCGAAAAGTGGTTTTTCAACACTAATACAAGTGCAAAACTGGTTTCCTGCACCAACACAAGTGCGAAAAGTGGTTTTTCAACACTAACACAAGTGTGAAAAGTGGTTTTTCAACACTAACACAAGTGCGAAAAGTGGTTTTCAACACTAACAGAAGTGCAAAAAGTCGTTTTTCAACACTACCACAAGTGCAAAAAGTGTTTTTTCCACACTAATGCAAGTGCAAAAGTGGTTTCCTGCACCAACACAAGTGCGAAAAGTGGTTTTTCAACACTAACACAAGTGCGAAAAGTGGTTTTTCAACACTATCACAAGTGCAAAAAGTGTTTTTTCCACACTAATACAAGTGCAAAACTGGTTTCCTGCACCAACACAAGTGCGAAAAGTGGTTTTTCAACACTAACACAAGTGCGAAAAGTGGTTTTCAACACTAACACAAGTGCAAAAAGTGGTTTTTCCACACTAATACAAGTGCAAAACTGGTTTCCTGCACCAACACAAGTGCGAAAAGTGGTTTTTCAACACTAACACAAGTGCGAAAAGTGGTTTTTCAACACTAACACAAGTGCGAAAAGTGGTTTTTCAACACTATCACAAGTGCGAAAAGTGGTTTTCAACACTAACACAAGTGCAAAAAGTGGTTTTTCCACACTAATACAAGTGCAAAACTGGTTTCATGCACCAACACAAGTGCGAAAAGTGGTTTTTCAACACTAACACAAGTGCGATAAGTGGTTTTTCAACACTAACACAAGTGCGAAAAGTGGTTTTTCAACACTATCACAAGTGCAAAAAGTGTTTTTTCCACACTAATACAAGTGCAAAAGTGGTTTCCTGCACCAACACAAGTGCGAAAAGTGGTTTTTCAACACTAACACAAGTGGGAAAAGTGGTTTTTCAACACTATCACAAGTGCAAAAAGTGTTTTTTCCACACTAATACAAGTGCAAAAGTGGTTTCCTGCACCAACACAAGTGCGAAAAGTGGTTTTTCAACACTAACACAAGTGCGAAAAGTGGTTTTTCAACACTAACATAAGTGCAAAAGTGGTTTCCTGCACCAACACAAGTGCGAAAAGTGGTTTTTCAACACTAACACAAGTGCGAAAAGTGGTTTTTCAACACTAACACAAGTGGAAAAAGTGTTTTTCAACACTATCACAAGTGCAAAAAGTGTTTTTTCCACACTAATACAAGTGCAAAAGTGGTTTCCTGCACCAACACAAGTGCGAAAAGTGGTTTTTCAACACTATCACAAGTGCAAAAAGTGTTTTTTCCACACTAATACAAGTGAAAAAGTGGTTTCCTGCACCAACACAAGTGCGAAAAGTGGTTTTTCAACACTAACACAAGTGCGAAAAGTGGTTTGTCAACACTATCACAAGTGCAAAAAGTGTTTTTTCCACACTAATACAAGTGCAAAACTGGTTTCCTGCACCAACACAAGTGCGAAAAGTGTTTTTTCAACACTAACACAAGTGCGAAAAGTGGATGTTCAACAATAATACAAGTGCAAAACTGGTTTCCTGCACCAACACAAGTGCGAAAAGTGGTTTTTCAACACTAACACAAGTGTGAAAAGTGGTTTTTCAACACTAACACAAGTGCGAAAAGGGGTTTTTCAACACTAACACAAGTGCGAAAAGTTGTTTTTCAACACTAACACAAGTGCGAAAAGTGGTTTTTCAACACTATCACAGGTGCAAAAAGTGTTTTTTCCACACTAATACAAGTGCAAAACTGGTTTCCTGCACCAACACAAGTGCGAAAAGTGGTTTTTCAACACTAACACAAGTGTGAAAAGTAGTTTTTCAACACTAACACAAGTGCGAAAAGTGGTTTTTCCACACTAATACAAGTGCAAAACTGGTTTCCTGCACCAACACAAGTGCGAAAAGTGGTTTTTCAACACTAACACAAGTGCGAAAAGTGGTTTTTCAACACTAACACAAGTGCGAAAAGTGGTTTTTCAACACTAACACAAGTGCGAAAAGTGGTTTTTCAACACTATCACAAGTGCAAAAAGTGTTTTTTCCACACTAATACAAGTGCAAAACTGGTTTCCTGCACCAACACAACTGCGAAAAGTGGTTTTTCAACACTAACACAAGTGCGAAAAGTGGTTTTTCAACACTATCACAAGTGCGAAAAGTGGTTTTTCAACACTATTACAAGTGCAAAAGTGGTTTCCTGCACCAACACAAATGCGAAAAGTGGTTTTTCAACACTAACACAAGTGCGAAAAGTGGTTTTTCAACACTATCACAAGTGCAAAAAGTGTTTTTTCCACACTAATACAAGTGCAAAAGTGGTTTCATGCACCAACACAAGTGCGAAAAGTGGTTTTTCAACACTAACACAAGTGCGAAAAGTGGTTTTTCAACACTATCACAAGTGCAAAAAGTGTTTTTTACACACTAATACAAGTGCAAAACTGGTTTCCTGCACCAACACAAGTGCGAAAAGTGGTTTTTCAACACTAACACAAGTGCAAAAAGTGGTTTTTCAACACTAACACAAGTGCGAAAAGTGGTTTTTCAACACTATCACAAGTGCGAAAAGTGGTTTTTCAACACTATTACAAGTGCGAAAAGTGGTTTTTCCACACTAATACAAGTGCAAAACTGGTTTCCTGCACCAACACAAGTACGAAAAGTGGTTTTTCAACACTAACACAAGTGCGAAAAGTGGTTTTTCAACACCATCACAAGTGCAAAAAGTGTTCTTTCCACGCTAATACAAGTGCGAAAAGTGGTTTTTCCACACTAATACAAGTGCAAAACTGGTTTCCTGCACCAACACAAGTGCGAAAAGTGGTTTTTCAACACTAACACAAGTGCGAAAAGTGGTTTTTCAACACTAACACAAGTGCGAAAAGTGGTTTTTCAACACTAACACAAGTGCGAAAAGTGGTTTTTCAACACTAACACAAGTGCGAAAAGTGGTTTTTCAACACGAATACAAGTGCAAAACTGCTTTCCTGCACCAACACAAGTGCGAAAAGTGGTTTTTCAACACTAACACAAGTGCGAAAAGTGGTTTTTCAACACTAACAGAAGTGCAAAAAGTCGTTTTTCAACACTATCACAAGTGCAAAAAGTGTTTTTTCCACACTAATGCAAGTGCAAAAGTGGTTTCCTGCACCAACACAAGTGCGTAAAGTGGTTTTTCAACACTAACACAAGTGCGAAAAGAGGTTTTTCAACACTATCACAAGTGCAAAAAGTGTTTTTTCCACACTAATACAAGTGCAAAACTGGTTTCCTGCACCAACACAAGTGCGAAAAGTGGTTTTTCAACACTAACACAAGTGCGAAAAGTGGTTTTTCAACACTATCACAAGTGCAAAAAGTGTTTTTTCCACACTAATACAAGTGCGAAAAGTGGTTTTTCCACACTAATACAAGTGCAAAACTGGTTTCCTGCAACAACACAAGTGCGAAAAGTGGTTTTTCAACACTAACACAAGTGCGAAAAGTGCCTTTTCAACACTAACACAAGTGCGAAAAGTGGTTTTTCAACACTAACACAAGTGCGAAAAGTGGTTTTTCAACACTATCACAAGTGCAAAAAGTGTTTTCTCCACACTAATACAAGTGCAAAAGTGGTTTCCTGCACCAACACAAGTGCGAAAAGTGGTTTTTCAACACTAACACAAGTGCGAAAAGTGGTTTTTCAACACTATCACAAGTGCAAAAAGTGGTTTTTCAACACTAACACAAGTGCGAAAAGTGGTTTTTCAACACTATCACAAGTGCAAGAAGTGTTTTTTCCACACTAATACAAGTGCAAAACTGGTTTCCTGCACCAACACAAGTGCGAAAAGTGGTTTTTCAACACTAACACAAGTGCGAAAAGTGGTTTTCAACACTAACACAAGTGCAAAAAGTGGTTTTTCCACACTAATACAAGTGCAAAACTGGTTTCCTGCACCAACACAAGTGCGAAAAGTGGTTTTTCAACACTAACACAAGTGCGAAAAGTGGTTTTTCAACACTAACACAAGTGCGAAAAGTGGTTTTTCAACACTATCACAAGTGCGAAAAGTGGTTTTCAACACTAACACAAGTGCAAAAAGTGGTTTTTCCACACTAATACAAGTGCAAAACTGGTTTCATGCACCAACACAAGTGCGAAAAGTGGTTTTTCAACACTAACACAAGTGCGATAAGTGGTTTTTCAACACTAACACAAGTGCGAAAAGTGGTTTTTCAACACTATCACAAGTGCAAAAAGTGTTTTTTCCACACTAATACAAGTGCAAAAGTGGTTTCCTGCACCAACACAAGTGCGAAAAGTGGTTTTTCAACACTAACACAAGTGGGAAAAGTGGTTTTTCAACACTATCACAAGTGCAAAAAGTGTTTTTTCCACACTAATACAAGTGCAAAAGTGGTTTCCTGCACCAACACAAGTGCGAAAAGTGGTTTTTCAACACTAACACAAGTGCGAAAAGTGGTTTTTCAACACTAACATAAGTGCAAAAGTGGTTTCCTTCACCAACACAAGTGCGAAAAGTGGTTTTTCAACACTAACACAAGTGCGAAAAGTGGTTTTTCAACACTAACACAAGTGGAAAAAGTGGTTTTTCAACACTATCACAAGTGCAAAAAGTGTTTTTTCCACACTAATACAAGTGCAAAAGTGGTTTCCTGCACCAACACAAGTGCGAAAAGTGGTTTTTCAACACTATCACAAGTGCAAAAAGTGTTTTTTCCACACTAATACAAGTGAAAAAGTGGTTTCCTGCACCAACACAAGTGCGAAAAGTGGTTTTTCAACACTAACACAAGTGCGAAAAGTGGTTTGTCAACACTATCACAAGTGCAAAAAGTGTTTTTTCCACACTAATACAAGTGCAAAACTGGTTTCCTGCACCAACACAAGTGCGAAAAGTGTTTTTTCAACACTAACACAAGTGCGAAAAGTGGATGTTCAACAATAATACAAGTGCAAAACTGGTTTCCTGCACCAACACAAGTGCGAAAAGTGGTTTTTCAACACTAACACAAGTGTGAAAAGTGGTTTTTCAACACTAACACAAGTGCGAAAAGGGGTTTTTCAACACTAACACAAGTGCGAAAAGTTGTTTTTCAACACTAACACAAGTGCGAAAAGTGGTTTTTCAACACTATCACAGGTGCAAAAAGTGTTTTTTCCACACTAATACAAGTGCAAAACTGGTTTCCTGCACCAACACAAGTGCGAAAAGTGGTTTTTCAACACTAACACAAGTGTGAAAAGTAGTTTTTCAACACTAACACAAGTGCGAAAAGTGGTTTTTCCACACTAATACAAGTGCAAAACTGGTTTCCTGCACCAACACAAGTGCGAAAAGTGGTTTTTCAACACTAACACAAGTGCGAAAAGTGGTTTTTCAACACTAACACAAGTGCGAAAAGTGGTTTTTCAACACTAACACAAGTGCGAAAAGTGGTTTTTCAACACTATCACAAGTGCAAAAAGTGTTTTTTCCACACTAATACAAGTGCAAAACTGGTTTCCTGCACCAACACAACTGCGAAAAGTGGTTTTTCAACACTAACACAAGTGCGAAAAGTGGTTTTTCAACACTATCACAAGTGCGAAAAGTGGTTTTTCAACACTATTACAAGTGCAAAAGTGGTTTCCTGCACCAACACAAATGCGAAAAGTGGTTTTTCAACACTAACACAAGTGCGAAAAGTGGTTTTTCAACACTATCACAAGTGCAAAAAGTGTTTTTTCCACACTAATACAAGTGCAAAAGTGGTTTCATGCACCAACACAAGTGCGAAAAGTGGTTTTTCAACACTAACACAAGTGCGAAAAGTGGTTTTTCAACACTATCACAAGTGCAAAAAGTGTTTTTTACACACTAATACAAGTGCAAAACTGGTTTCCTGCACCAACACAAGTGCGAAAAGTGGTTTTTCAAGACTAACACAAGTGCAAAAAGTGGTTTTTCAACACTAACACAAGTGCGAAAAGTGGTTTTTCAACACTATCACAAGTGCGAAAAGTGGTTTTTCAACACTATTACAAGTGCGAAAAGTGGTTTTTCCACACTAATACAAGTGCAAAACTGGTTTCCTGCACCAACACAAGTACGAAAAGTGGTTTTTCAACACTAACACAAGTGCGAAAAGTGGTTTTTCAACACCATCACAAGTGCAAAAAGTGTTTTTTCCACGCTAATACAAGTGCGAAAAGTGGTTTTCCACACTAATACAAGTGCAAAACTGGTTTCCTGCACCAACACAAGTGCGAAAAGTGGTTTTTCAACACTAACACAAGTGCGAAAAGTGGTTTTTCAACACTAACACAAGTGCGAAAAGTGGTTTTTCAACACTAACACAAATGCGAAAAGTGGTTTTTCAACACTATCACAAGTGCAAAAAGTGTTTTTTCCACACTAATACAAGTGCAAAAGTGGTTTCCTGCACCAACACAAGTGCGAAAAGTGGTTTTTTAACACTAACACAAGTGCGAAAAGTGGTTTTTCAACACTATCACAAGTGCAAAAAGTGTTTTTTCCACACTAATATAAGTGCAAAAGTGGTTTCCTGCACCAACACAAGTGCGAAAAGTGGTTTTTCAACACTAACACAAGTGCGAAAAGTGGTTTTTCAACACTATCACAAGTGCAAAAAGTGTTTTTTCCACACTAATACAAGTGCGAAAAGTGGTTTTTCCACACTAATACAAGTGCAAAACTGGTTTCCTGCACCAACACAAGTGCGAAAAGTGGTTTTTCAACACTAACACAAGTGCGAAAAGTGGTTTTTCAACACTAATACAAGTGCAAAACTGGTTTCCTGCACCAACACAAGTGCGAAAAGTGGTTTTTCAACACTAACACAAGTGTGAAAAGTGGTTTTTCAACACTAACACAAGTGCGAAAAGTGGTTTTCAACACTAACAGAAGTGCAAAAAGTCGTTTTTCAACACTACCACAAGTGCAAAAAGTGTTTTTTCCACACTAATGCAAGTGCAAAAGTGGTTTCCTGCACCAACACAAGTGCGAAAAGTGGTTTTTCAACACTAACACAAGTGCGAAAAGTGGTTTTTCAACACTATCACAAGTGCAAAAAGTGTTTTTTCCACACTAATACAAGTGCAAAACTGGTTTCCTGCACCAACACAAGTGCGAAAAGTGGTTTTTCAACACTAACACAAGTGCGAAAAGTGGTTTTCAACACTAACACAAGTGCAAAAAGTGGTTTTTCCACACTAATACAAGTGCAAAACTGGTTTCCTGCACCAACACAAGTGCGAAAAGTGGTTTTTCAACACTAACACAAGGGCGAAAAGTGGTTTTTCAACACTAACACAAGTGCGAAAAGTGGTTTTTCAACACTATCACAAGTGCGAAAAGTGGTTTTCAACACTAACACAAGTGCAAAAAGTGGTTTTTCCACACTAATACAAGTGCAAAACTGGTTTCATGCACCAACACAAGTGCGAAAAGTGGTTTTTCAACACTAACACAAGTGCGATAAGTGGTTTTTCAACACTAACACAAGTGCGAAAAGTGGTTTTTCAACACTATCACAAGTGCAAAAAGTGTTTTTTCCACACTAATACAAGTGCAAAAGTGGTTTCCTGCACCAACACAAGTGCGAAAAGTGGTTTTTCAACACTAACACAAGTGGGAAAAGTGGTTTTTCAACACTATCACAAGTGCAAAAAGTGTTTTTTCCACACTAATACAAGTGCAAAAGTGGTTTCCTGCACCAACACAAGTGCGAAAAGTGGTTTTTCAACACTAACACAAGTGCGAAAAGTGGTTTTTCAACACTAACATAAGTGCAAAAGTGGTTTCCTGCACCAACACAAGTGCGAAAAGTGGTTTTTCAACACTAACACAAGTGCGAAAAGTGGTTTTTCAACACTAACACAAGTGGAAAAAGTGGTTTTTCAACACTATCACAAGTGCAAAAAGTGTTTTTTCCACACTAATACAAGTGCAAAAGTGGTTTCCTGCACCAACACAAGTGCGAAAAGTGGTTTTTCAACACTATCACAAGTGCAAAAAGTGTTTTTTCCACACTAATACAAGTGAAAAAGTGGTTTCCTGCACCAACACAAGTGCGAAAAGTGGTTTTTCAACACTAACACAAGTGCGAAAAGTGGTTTGTCAACACTATCACAAGTGCAAAAAGTGTTTTTTCCACACTAATACAAGTGCAAAACTGGTTTCCTGCACCAACACAAGTGCGAAAAGTGTTTTTTCAACACTAACACAAGTGCGAAAAGTGGATGTTCAACAATAATACAAGTGCAAAACTGGTTTCCTGCACCAACACAAGTGCGAAAAGTGGTTTTTCAACACTAACACAAGTGTGAAAAGTGGTTTTTCAACACTAACACAAGTGCGAAAAGGGGTTTTTCAACACTAACACAAGTGCGAAAAGTTGTTTTTCAACACTAACACAAGTGCGAAAAGTGGTTTTTCAACACTATCACAGGTGCAAAAAGTGTTTTTTCCACACTAATACAAGTGCAAAACTGGTTTCCTGCACCAACACAAGTGCGAAAAGTGGTTTTTCAACACTAACACAAGTGTGAAAAGTAGTTTTTCAACACTAACACAAGTGCGAAAAGTGGTTTTTCCACACTAATACAAGTGCAAAACTGGTTTCCTGCACCAACACAAGTGCGAAAAGTGGTTTTTCAACACTAACACAAGTGCGAAAAGTGGTTTTTCAACACTAACACAAGTGCGAAAAGTGGTTTTTCAACACTAACACAAGTGCGAAAAGTGGTTTTTCAACACTATCACAAGTGCAAAAAGTGTTTTTTCCACACTAATACAAGTGCAAAACTGGTTTCCTGCACCAACACAACTGCGAAAAGTGGTTTTTCAACACTAACACAAGTGCGAAAAGTGGTTTTTCAACACTATCACAAGTGCGAAAAGTGGTTTTTCAACACTATTACAAGTGCAAAAGTGGTTTCCTGCACCAACACAAATGCGAAAAGTGGTTTTTCAACACTAACACAAGTGCGAAAAGTGGTTTTTCAACACTATCACAAGTGCAAAAAGTGTTTTTTCCACACTAATACAAGTGCAAAAGTGGTTTCATGCACCAACACAAGTGCGAAAAGTGGTTTTTCAACACTAACACAAGTGCGAAAAGTGGTTTTTCAACACTATCACAAGTGCAAAAAGTGTTTTTTACACACTAATACAAGTGCAAAACTGGTTTCCTGCACCAACACAAGTGCGAAAAGTGGTTTTTCAACACTAACACAAGTGCAAAAAGTGGTTTTTCAACACTAACACAAGTGCGAAAAGTGGTTTTTCAACACTATCACAAGTGCGAAAAGTGGTTTTTCAACACTATTACAAGTGCGAAAAGTGGTTTTTCCACACTAATACAAGTGCAAAACTGGTTTCCTGCACCAACACAAGTACGAAAAGTGGTTTTTCAACACTAACACAAGTGCGAAAAGTGGTTTTTCAACACCATCACAAGTGCAAAAAGTGTTTTTTCCACGCTAATACAAGTGCGAAAAGTGGTTTTTCCACACTAATACAAGTGCAAAACTGGTTTCCTGCACCAACACAAGTGCGAAAAGTGGTTTTTCAACACTAACACAAGTGCGAAAAGTGGTTTTTCAACACTAACACAAGTGCGAAAAGTGGTTTTTCAACACTAACACAAATGCGAAAAGTGGTTTTTCAACACTATCACAAGTGCAAAAAGTGTTTTTTCCACACTAATACAAGTGCAAAAGTGGTTTCCTGCACCAACACAAGTGCGAAAAGTGGTTTTTCAACACTAACACAAGTGCGAAAAGTGGTTTTTCAACACTATCACAAGTGCAAAAAGTGTTTTTTCCACACTAATATAAGTGCAAAAGTGGTTTCCTGCACCAACACAAGTGCGAAAAGTGGTTTTTCAACACTAACACAAGTGCGAAAAGTGGTTTTTCAACACTATCACAAGTGCAAAAAGTGTTTTTTCCACACTAATACAAGTGCGAAAAGTGGTTTTTCCACACTAATACAAGTGCAAAACTGGTTTCCTGCACCAACACAAGTGCGAAAAGTGGTTTTTCAACACTAACACAAGTGCGAAAAGTGGTTTTTCAACACTAATACAAGTGCAAAACTGGTTTCCTGCACCAACACAAGTGCGAAAAGTGGTTTTTCAACACTAACACAAGTGTGAAAAGTGGTTTTTCAACACTAACACAAGTGCGAAAAGTGGTTTTCAACACTAACAGAAGTGCAAAAAGTCGTTTTTCAACACTACCACAAGTGCAAAAAGTGTTTTTTCCACACTAATGCAAGTGCAAAAGTGGTTTCCTGCACCAACACAAGTGCGAAAAGTGGTTTTTCAACACTAACACAAGTGCGAAAAGTGGTTTTTCAACACTATCACAAGTGCAAAAAGTGTTTTTTCCACACTAATACAAGTGCAAAACTGGTTTCCTGCACCAACACAAGTGCGAAAAGTGGTTTTTCAACACTAACACAAGTGCAAAAAGTGTTTTTTCCACGCTAACACAAGTGCGAAAAGTGGTTTTTCCACACTAATACAAGTGCAAAACTGGTTTCTTGCACCAACACAAGTGCGAAAAGTGGTTTTTCAACACTAACACAAGTGCGAAAAGTGGTTTTTCAACACTAACACAAGTGCAAAAAGTGTTTTTTCCACACTAATACAAGTGCGAAAAGTGGTTTTTCCACACTAATACAAGTGCAAAACTGGTTTCCTGCACCAACACAAGTGCGAAAAGTGGTTTTTCAACACTAACACAAGTGCGAAAAGTGGTTTTTCAACACTAACACAAGTGCGAAAAGTGGTTTTTCAACACTAACACAAGTGCGAAAAGTGGTTTTTCAACACTATCACAAGTGCAATAAGTGTTTTTTCCACACTAATACAAGTGCAAAAGAGGTTTCCTGCACCAACACAAGTGCGAATTGTGGTTTTTCAACACTAACACAAGTGCGAAAAGTGGTTTTTCAACACTATCACAAGTGCAAAAAGTGTTTTTTCCACACTAATACAAGTGCAAAACTGGTTTCCTGCACCAACACAAGTGCGAAAAGTGGTTTTTCAACACTAACACAAGTGCGAAAAGTGGTTTTTCAACACTAACACAAGTGCGAAAAGTGGTTTTTCAACACTATCACAAGTGCGAAAAGTGGTTTTTCAACACTATCACAAGTGCAAAAAGTGTTTTTTCCACACTAATACAAGTGCAAAAGTGCTTTCCTGCACCAACACAAGTGCGAAAAGTGGTTTTTCAACACTAACACAAGTGGGAAAAGTGGTTTTTCAACACTATCACAAGTGCAAAAAGTGTTTTTTCCACACTAATACAAGTGCAAAAGTGCTTTCCTGCACCAACACAAGTGCGAAATGTGGTTTTTCAACCCTAACACAAGTGCAAAAAGTGGTTTTTCAACACTATCACAAGTGCAAAAAGTGTTTTTTCCACACTAATACAAGTGCAAAAGTGGTTTCCTGCAACAACACAAGTGCGAAAAGCGGTTTTTCAACACTAACACAAGTGCGAAAAGTGGTTTTTCAACACTAACACAAGTGCGAAAAGTGGTTGTTCAACACTAATACAAGTGCAAAAGTGGTTTCCTGCACCAACACAAGTGCGAAAAGTGGTTTTTCAACACTAACACAATTGCGAAAAGTGGTTTTTCAACACTATCACAAGTGCAAAAAGTGTTTTTTCCACACTAATACAAGTGCGAAAAGTGGTTTTTCCACACTAATACAAGTGCAAAACTGGTTTCCTGCACCAACACAAGTGCGAAAAGTGGTTTTTCAACACTAAAACAAGTGCGAAAAGTGGTTTTTCAACACTAACACAAGTGCGAAAAGTGGTTTTTCAACACTAACACAAGTGCGAAAAGTGGTTTTTCAACACTATCACAAGTGCAAAAAGTGTTTTTTCCACACTAATACAAGTGCAAAAGAGGTTTCCTGCACCAACACAAGTGCGAATTGTGGTTTTTCAACACTAACACAAGTGCGAAAAGTGGTTTTTCAACACTATCACAAGTGCAAAAAGTGTTTTTTCCACACTAATACAAGTGCAAAACTGGTTTCCTGCACCAACACAAGTGCGAAAAGTGGTTTTTCAACACTAACACAAGTGCGAAAAGTGGTTTTTCAACACTAACACAAGTGCGAAAAGTGGTTTTTCAACACTATCACAAGTGCGAAAAGTGGTTTTTCAACACTATCACAAGTGCAAAAAGTGTTTTTTCCACACTAATACAAGTGCAAAAGTGCTTTCCTGCACCAACACAAGTGCGAAAAGTGGTTTTTCAACACTAACACAAGTGGGAAAAGTGGTTTTTCAACACTATCACAAGTGCAAAAAGTGTTTTTTCCACACTAATACAAGTGCAAAAGTGCTTTCCTGCACCAACACAAGTGCGAAATGTGGTTTTTCAACCCTAACACAAGTGCAAAAAGTGGTTTTTCAACACTATCACAAGTGCAAAAAGTGTTTTTTCCACACTAATACAAGTGCAAAAGTGGTTTCCTGCACCAACACAAGTGCGAAAAGAGGTTTTTCAACACTAACACAAGTGCGAAAAGTGGTTTTTCAACACTATCACAAGTGCAAAAAGTGTTTTTTCCACACTAATACAAGTGCAAAAGTGGTTTCCTGCACCAACACAAGTGCGAAAAGTGGTTTTTCAACACTAACACAAGTGCGAAAAGTGTTTTTTCAACACTAACACAAGTGCGAAAAGTGGTTTTTCAACACTAACACAAGTGCAAAAAGTGGTTTTTCAACACTATCACAAGTGCAAAAAGTGTTTTTTCCACACTAATACAAGTGCAAAAGTGGTTTCCTGCACCAACACAAGTGCGAAAAGTGGTTTTTCAACACTAACACAAGTGCGAAAAGTCGTTTTTCAACACTATCACAAGTGCAAAAAGTGTTTTTTCCACACTAATACAAGTGCAAAACTGGTTTCCTGCACCAACACAAGTGCGAAAAGTGGTTTTTCAACACTAACACAAGTGCAAAACTGGTTTCCTGCACCAACACAAGTGCGAAAAGTGGTTTTTCAACACTAACACAAGTGCGAAAAGTGGTTTTTCAACACTAACACAAGTGCGAAAAGTGGTTTTTCAACACTAACACAAGTGCGAAAAGTGGTTTTTCAACACTATCACAAGTGCAATAAGTGTTTTTTCCACACTAATACAAGTGCAAAAGAGGTTTCCTGCACCAACACAAGTGCGAATTGTGGTTTTTCAACACTAACACAAGTGCGAAAAGTGGTTTTTCAACACTATCACAAGTGCAAAAAGTGTTTTTTCCACACTAATACAAGTGCAAAACTGGTTTCCTGCACCAACACAAGTGCGAAAAGTGGTTTTTCAACACTAACACAAGTGCGAAAAGTGGTTTTTCAACACTAACACAAGTGCGAAAAGTGGTTTTTCAACACTATCACAAGTGCGAAAAGTGGTTTTTCAACACTATCACAAGTGCAAAAAGTGTTTTTTCCACACTAATACAAGTGCAAAAGTGCTTTCCTGCACCAACACAAGTGCGAAAAGTGGTTTTTCAACACTAACACAAGTGGGAAAAGTGGTTTTTCAACACTATCACAAGTGCAAAAAGTGTTTTTTCGACACTAATACAAGTGCAAAAGTGCTTTCCTGCACCAACACAAGTGCGAAATGTGGTTTTTCAACCCTAACACAAGTGCAAAAAGTGGTTTTTCAACACTATCACAAGTGCAAAAAGTGTTTTTTCCACACTAATACAAGTGCAAAAGTGGTTTCCTGCAACAACACAAGTGCGAAAAGAGGTTTTTCAACACTAACACAAGTGCGAAAAGTGGTTTTTCAACACTAACACAAGTGCGAAAAGTGGTTGTTCAACACTAATACAAGTGCAAAAGTGGTTTCCTGCACCAACACAAGTGCGAAAAGTGGTTTTTCAACACTAACACAATTGCGAAAAGTGGTTTTTCAACACTATCACAAGTGCAAAAAGTGTTTTTTCCACACTAATACAAGTGCGAAAAGTGGTTTTTCCACACTAATACAAGTGCAAAACTGGTTTCCTGCACCAACACAAGTGCGAAAAGTGGTTTTTCAACACTAAAACAAGTGCGAAAAGTGGTTTTTCAACACTAACACAAGTGCGAAAAGTGGTTTTTCAACACTAACACAAGTGCGAAAAGTGGTTTTTCAACACTATCACAAGTGCAAAAAGTGTTTTTTCCACACTAATACAAGTGCAAAAGAGGTTTCCTGCACCAACACAAGTGCGAATTGTGGTTTTTCAACACTAACACAAGTGCGAAAAGTGGTTTTTCAACACTATCACAAGTGCAAAAAGTGTTTTTTCCACACTAATACAAGTGCAAAACTGGTTTCCTGCACCAACACAAGTGCGAAAAGTGGTTTTTCAACACTAACACAAGTGCGAAAAGTGGTTTTTCAACACTAACACAAGTGCGAAAAGTGGTTTTTCAACACTATCACAAGTGCGAAAAGTGGTTTTTCAACACTATCACAAGTGCAAAAAGTGTTTTTTCCACACTAATACAAGTGCAAAAGTGCTTTCCTGCACCAACACAAGTGCGAAAAGTGGTTTTTCAACACTAACACAAGTGGGAAAAGTGGTTTTTCAACACTATCACAAGTGCAAAAAGTGTTTTTTCCACACTAATACAAGTGCAAAAGTGCTTTCCTGCACCAACACAAGTGCGAAATGTGGTTTTTCAACCCTAACACAAGTGCAAAAAGTGGTTTTTCAACACTATCACAAGTGCAAAAAGTGTTTTTTCCACACTAATACAAGTGCAAAAGTGGTTTCCTGCACCAACACAAGTGCGAAAAGAGGTTTTTCAACACTAACACAAGTGCGAAAAGTGGTTTTTCAACACTATCACAAGTGCAAAAAGTGTTTTTTCCACACTAATACAAGTGCAAAAGTGGTTTCCTGCACCAACACAAGTGCGAAAAGTGGTTTTTCAACACTAACACAAGTGCGAAAAGTGTTTTTTCAACACTAACACAAGTGCGAAAAGTGGTTTTTCAACACTAACACAAGTGCAAAAAGTGGTTTTTCAACACTATCACAAGTGCAAAAAGTGTTTTTTCCACACTAATACAAGTGCAAAAGTGGTTTCCTGCACCAACACAAGTGCGAAAAGTGGTTTTTCAACACTAACACAAGTGCGAAAAGTCGTTTTTCAACACTATCACAAGTGCAAAAAGTGTTTTTTCCACACTAATACAAGTGCAAAACTGGTTTCCTGCACCAACACAAGTGCGAAAAGTGGTTTTTCAACACTAACACAAGTGCAAAACTGGTTTCCTGCACCAACACAAGTGCGAAAAGTGGTTTTTCAACACTAACACAAGTGTGAAAAGTGGTTTTTCAACACTAACACAAGTGCGAAAAGTGTTTTTTCCACACTAATATAAGTGCAAAAGTGGTTTCCTACACCAACACAAGTGCGAAAAGTGGTTTTTCAACACTAACACAAGTGTGAAAAGTGGTTTTTCAACACTAACACAAATGCGAAAAGTGGTTTTTCAACACTAACAGAAGTGCAAAAAGTCGTTTTTCAACACTATCACAAGTGCAAAAAGTGTTTTTTCCACACTATTACAAGTGCAAAAGTGGTTTCCTGCACCAACACAAGTGCGAAAAGTGGTTTTTCAACACTAACACAAGTGCGAAAAGTGGTTTTTCAACACTATCACAAGTGCAAAAAGTGTTTTTTCCACACTAATATAAGTGCAAAAGTGGTTTCCTGCACCAACACAAGTGCGAAAAGTGGTTTTTCAACACTAACACAAGTGCGAAAAGTCGTTTTGCAACACCGACACAAGTGTGAAAAGTGGTTTTCAACATGAAACAAAGTGCGAAAAGTTGTTTTCAACACGAGCACAAGTGCGGTAAGTGGTTTCGCAACACAGGCACAAGTGTAGAACCTGGTTTTCAACATCATCGCAAGTGTGGAAAGTGGTTTTGCAACACTAACACAAGTAAGACAAATGGTTTTGCAACACTAACACAAGTGTGATAAGTGGTTTTCAATGCCAGCATAAGTGCGATAAGTGGTTTTCAACACGAGAACGAGCGCGGAATGTGGTTTTTGCAACACTAACCCAATTTCGAAAAGTGGTTTTCAACATTAGCACGTTTGCGGAAAAGTGGTTTTCAACATTAGCACGTGTGCGGAAAGTGGTTTTTAATGCCAGCACAAGTGTGGAAATTGGTTTTGCAACACTAAGACAAATGCGAATGGTGGTTTTCAAGACAAGCGCAAGTGCGAAAAGTGGTTTTCAACACAAATACAATTGCAAAAAGTGGTTTTCAACACTAACCAAAGAGCGAAAAGTTGTTTTCAACGCCAGCACAAGTGCGATAAGTGGGTTTTCAACGCCAACCCAATTAAGAAAAGTCGTTTTCAACACAAGCACGAGTGCGGAAAGTGGTTTGCAACAATAACACAAGTGTGGAAAGTGGTTTTCAACACAAGCTCAAGTGCGATAAGTGGTTTTGCAACACCAACCCAATTGCGAAAAGTCGTTTTTAACACGAGCACGAGTGTGGAAAGTGTTTTTTTGCAACAATAACACGAGTGCGAAAAGTGGTTTTTCAACACTATCACAAGTGCAAAAAGTGTTTTTTCCACACTAACACAAGTGCAAAAGTGGTTTCCTGCACCAACACAAGTGCGAAAAGTGGTTTTTCAACACTAACACAAGTGCAAAAAGTGGTTTTTCAACACTATCACAAGTGCAAAAAGTGTTTTTTCCACACTAATACAAGTGCAAAAGTGGTTTCCTGCACCAACACAAGTGCGAAAAGTGGTTTTTCAACACTAACACAAGTGCGAAAAGTGTTTTTTCAACACTAACACAAGTGCGAAAAGTGGTTTTTCAACACTAACACAAGTGCAAAAAGTGGTTTTTCAACACTATCACAAGTGCAAAAAGTGTTTTTTCCACACTAATACAAGTGCAAAAGTGGTTTCCTGCACCAACACAAGTGCGAAAAGTGGTTTTTCAACACTAACACAAGTGCGAAAAGTCGTTTTTCAACACTATCACAAGTGCAAAAAGTGTTTTTTCCACACTAATACAAGTGCAAAACTGGTTTCCTGCACCAACACAAGTGCGAAAAGTGGTTTTTCAACACTAACACAAGTGCAAAACTGGTTTCCTGCACCAACACAAGTGCGAAAAGTGGTTTTTCAACACTAACACAAGTGTGAAAAGTGGTTTTTCAACACTAACACAAGTGCGAAAAGTGTTTTTTCCACACTAATATAAGTGCAAAAGTGGTTTCCTACACCAACACAAGTGCGAAAAGTGGTTTTTCAACACTAACACAAGTGTGAAAAGTGGTTTTTCAACACTAACACAAGTGCGAAAAGTGGTTTTTCAACACTAACAGAAGTGCAAAAAGTCGTTTTTCAACACTATCACAAGTGCAAAAAGTGTTTTTTCCACACTAATACAAGTGCAAAAGTGGTTTCCTGCACCAACACAAGTGCGAAAAGTGGTTTTTCAACACTAACACAAGTGCGAAAAGTGGTTTTTCAACACTATCACAAGTGCAAAAAGTGTTTTTTCCACACTAATATAAGTGCAAAAGTGGTTTCCTGCACCAACACTAGTGCGAAAAGTGGTTTTTCAACACTAACACAAGTGCGAAAAGTCGTTTTGCAACACCGACACAAGTGTGAAAAGTGGTTTTCAACATGAAACAAAGTGCGAAAAGTTGTTTTCAACACGAGCACAAGTGCGGTAAGTGGTTTCGCAACACAGGCACAAGTGTAGAACCTGGTTTTCAACATCATCGCAAGTGTGGAAAGTGGTTTTGCAACACTAACACAAGTAAGACAAATGGTTTTGCAACACTAACACAAGTGTGATAAGTGGTTTTCAATGCCAGCATAAGTGCGATAAGTGGTTTTCAACACGAGAACGAGCGCGGAATGTGGTTTTTGCAACACTAACCCAATTTCGAAAAGTGGTTTTCAACATTAGCACGTTTGCGGAAAAGTGGTTTTCAACATTAGCACGTGTGCGGAAAGTGGTTTTTAATGCCAGCACAAGTGTGGAAATTGGTTTTGCAACACTAAGACAAATGCGAATGGTGGTTTTCAAGACAAGCGCAAGTGCGAAAAGTGGTTTTCAACACAAATACAATTGCAAAAAGTGGTTTTCAACACTAACCAAAGAGCGAAAAGTTGTTTTCAACGCCAGCACAAGTGCGATAAGTGGGTTTTCAACGCCAACCCAATTAAGAAAAGTCGTTTTCAACACAAGCACGAGTGCGGAAAGTGGTTTGCAACAATAACACAAGTGTGGAAAGTGGTTTTCAACACAAGCTCAAGTGCGATAAGTGGTTTTGCAACACCAACCCAATTGCGAAAAGTCGTTTTTAACACGAGCACGAGTGTGGAAAGTGTTTTTTGCAACAATAACACGAGTGCGAAAAGTGGTTTTTCAACACTATCACAAGTGCAAAAAGTGTTTTTTCCACACTAACACAAGTGCAAAAGTGGTTTCCTGCACCAACACAAGTGCGAAAAGTGGTTTTTCAACACTAACACAAGTGCGAAAAGTGGTTTTTCAACACTAACACAAGTGCGAAAAGTGGTTTTTCAACACGAATACAAGTGCAAAACTGCTTTCCTGCACCAACACAAGTGCGAAAAGTGGTTTTTCAACACTAACACAAGTGCGAAAAGTGGTTTTTCAACACTAACAGAAGTGCAAAAAGTCGTTTTTCAACACTATCACAAGTGCAAAAAGTGTTTTTTCCACACTAATGCAAGTGCAAAAGTGGTTTCCTGCACCAACACAAGTGCGTAAAGTGGTTTTTCAACACTAACACAAGTGCAAAACTGGTATCCTGCACCAACACAAGTGCAAAAAGTGTTTTTTCCACACTAATACAAGTGCAAAACTGGTATCCTGCACCAACACAAGTGCGAAAAGTGGTTTTTCAACACTAACACAAGTGCGAAAAGTGGTTTTTCAACACTATCACAAGTGCAAAAAGTGTTTTTTCCACACTAATACAAGTGCGAAAAGTGGTTTTTCCACACTAATACAAGTGCAAAACTGGTTTCCTGCAACAACACAAGTGCGAAAAGTGGTTTTTCAACACTAACACAAGTGCGAAAAGTGCCTTTTCAACACTAACACAAGTGCGAAAAGTGGTTTTTCAACACTAACACAAGTGCGAAAAGTGGTTTTTCAACACTATCACAAGTGCAAAAAGTGTTTTCTCCACACTAATACAAGTGCAAAAGTGGTTTCCTGCACCAACACAAGTGCGAAAAGTGGTTTTTCAACACTAACACAAGTGCGAAAAGTGGTTTTTCAACACTATCACAAGTGCAAAAAGTGGTTTTTCAACACTAACACAAGTGCGAAAAGTGGTTTTTCAACACTATCACAAGTGCAAGAAGTGTTTTTTCCACACTAATACAAGTGCAAAACTGGTTTCCTGCACCAACACAAGTGCGAAAAGTGGTTTTTCAACACTAACACAAGTGCGAAAAGTGGTTTTCAACACTAACACAAGTGCAAAAAGTGGTTTTTCCACACTAATACAAGTGCAAAACTGGTTTCCTGCACCAACACAAGTGCGAAAAGTGGTTTTTCAACACTAACACAAGTGCGAAAAGTGGTTTTTCAACACTAACACAAGTGCGAAAAGTGGTTTTTCAACACTATCACAAGTGCGAAAAGTGGTTTTCAACACTAACACAAGTGCAAAAAGTGGTTTTTCCACACTAATACAAGTGCAAAACTGGTTTCATGCACCAACACAAGTGCGAAAAGTGGTTTTTCAACACTAACACAAGTGCGATAAGTGGTTTTTCAACACTAACACAAGTGCGAAAAGTGGTTTTTCAACACTATCACAAGTGCAAAAAGTGTTTTTTCCACACTAATACAAGTGCAAAAGTGGTTTCCTGCACCAACACAAGTGCGAAAAGTGGTTTTTCAACACTAACACAAGTGGGAAAAGTGGTTTTTCAACACTATCACAAGTGCAAAAAGTGTTTTTTCCACACTAATACAAGTGCAAAAGTGGTTTCCTGCACCAACACAAGTGCGAAAAGTGGTTTTTCAACACTAACACAAGTGCGAAAAGTGGTTTTTCAACACTAACATAAGTGCAAAAGTGGTTTCCTGCACCAACACAAGTGCGAAAAGTGGTTTTTCAACACTAACACAAGTGCGAAAAGTGGTTTTTCAACACTAACACAAGTGGAAAAAGTGGTTTTTCAACACTATCACAAGTGCAAAAAGTGTTTTTTCCACACTAATACAAGTGCAAAAGTGGTTTCCTGCACCAACACAAGTGCGAAAAGTGGTTTTTCAACACTATCACAAGTGCAAAAAGTGTTTTTTCCACACTAATACAAGTGAAAAAGTGGTTTCCTGCACCAACACAAGTGCGAAAAGTGGTTTTTCAACACTAACACAAGTGCGAAAAGTGGTTTGTCAACACTATCACAAGTGCAAAAAGTGTTTTTTTCCACACTAATACAAGTGCAAAACTGGTTTCCTGCACCAACACAAGTGCGAAAAGTGTTTTTTCAACACTAACACAAGTGCGAAAAGTGGATGTTCAACAATAATACAAGTGCAAAACTGGTTTCCTGCACCAACACAAGTGCGAAAAGTGGTTTTTCAACACTAACACAAGTGTGAAAAGTGGTTTTTCAACACTAACACAAGTGTGAAAAGGGGTTTTTCAACACTAACACAAGTGCGAAAAGTTGTTTTTCAACACTAACACAAGTGCGAAAAGTGGTTTTTCAACACTATCACAGGTGCAAAAAGTGTTTTTTCCACACTAATACAAGTGCAAAACTGGTTTCCTGCACCAACACAAGTGCGAAAAGTGGTTTTTCAACACTAACACAAGTGTGAAAAGTAGTTTTTCAACACTAACACAAGTGCGAAAAGTGGTTTTTCCACACTAATACAAGTGCAAAACTGGTTTCCTGCACCAACACAAGTGCGAAAAGTGGTTTTTCAACACTAACACAAGTGCGAAAAGTGGTTTTTCAACACTAACACAAGTGCGAAAAGTGGTTTTTCAACACTAACACAAGTGCGAAAAGTGGTTTTTCAACACTATCACAAGTGCAAAAAGTGTTTTTTCCACACTAATACAAGTGCAAAACTGGTTTCCTGCACCAACACAACTGCGAAAAGTGGTTTTTCAACACTAACACAAGTGCGAAAAGTGGTTTTTCAACACTATCACAAGTGCGAAAAGTGGTTTTTCAACACTATTACAAGTGCAAAAGTGGTTTCCTGCACCAACACAAATGCGAAAAGTGGTTTTTCAACACTAACACAAGTGCGAAAAGTGGTTTTTCAACACTATCACAAGTGCAAAAAGTGTTTTTTCCACACTAATACAAGTGCAAAGTGGTTTCATGCACCAACACAAGTGCGAAAAGTGGTTTTTCAACACTAACACAAGTGCGAAAAGTGGTTTTTCAACACTATCACAAGTGCAAAAAGTGTTTTTTACACACTAATACAAGTGCAAAACTGGTTTCCTGCACCAACACAAGTGCGAAAAGTGGTTTTTCAACACTAACACAAGTGCAAAAAGTGGTTTTTCAACACTAACACAAGTGCGAAAAGTGGTTTTTCAACACTATCACAAGTGCGAAAAGTGGTTTTTCAACACTATTACAAGTGCGAAAAGTGGTTTTTCCACACTAATACAAGTGCAAAACTGGTTTCCTGCACCAACACAAGTACGAAAAGTGGTTTTTCAACACTAACACAAGTGCGAAAAGTGGTTTTTCAACACCATCACAAGTGCAAAAAGTGTTTTTTCCACGCTAATACAAGTGCGAAAAGTGGTTTTTCCACACTAATACAAGTGCAAAACTGGTTTCCTGCACCAACACAAGTGCGAAAAGTGGTTTTTTCAACACTAACACAAGTGCGAAAAGTGGTTTTTCAACACTAACACAAGTGCGAAAAGTGGTTTTTCAACACTAACACAAATGCGAAAAGTGGTTTTTCAACACTATCACAAGTGCAAAAAGTGTTTTTTCCACACTAATACAAGTGCAAAAGTGGTTTCCTGCACCAACACAAGTGCGAAAAAGTGGTTTTTCAACACTAACACAAGTGCGAAAAGTGGTTTTTCAACACTATCACAAGTGCAAAAAGTGTTTTTTCCACACTAATATAAGTGCAAAAGTGGTTTCCTGCACCAACACAAGTGCGAAAAGTGGTTTTTCAACACTAACACAAGTGCGAAAAGTGGTTTTTCAACACTATCACAAGTGCAAAAAGTGTTTTTTCCACACTAATACAAGTGCGAAAAGTGGTTTTTCCACACTAATACAAGTGCAAAACTGGTTTCCTGCACCAACACAAGTGCGAAAAGTGGTTTTTTCAACACTAACACAAGTGCGAAAAGTGGTTTTTCAACACTAATACAAGTGCAAAACTGGTTTCCTGCACCAACACAAGTGCGAAAAGTGGTTTTTCAACACTAACACAAGTGTGAAAAGTGGTTTTTCAACACTAACACAAGTGCGAAAAGTGGTTTTCAACACTAACAGAAGTGCAAAAAGTCGTTTTTCAACACTACCACAAGTGCAAAAAGTGTTTTTTTCCACACTAATGCAAGTGCAAAAGTGGTTTCCTGCACCAACACAAGTGCGAAAAGTGGTTTTTCAACACTAACACAAGTGCGAAAAGTGGTTTTTTCAACACTATCACAAGTGCAAAAAGTGTTTTTTCCACACTAATACAAGTGCAAAACTGGTTTCCTGCACCAACACAAGTGCGAAAAGTGGTTTTTCAACACTAACACAAGTGCAAAAAGTGTTTTTTCCACGCTAATACAAGTGCGAAAAGTGGTTTTTCCACACTAATACAAGTGCAAAACTGGTTTCTTGCACCAACACAAGTGCGAAAAGTGGTTTTTCAACACTAACACAAGTGCGAAAAGTGGTTTTTCAACACTAACACAAGTGCGAAAAGTGGTTTTTCAACACTAACACAAATGCGAAAAGTGGTTTTTCAACACTATCACAAGTGCAAAAAGTGTTTTTTCCACACTAATACAAGTGCAAAAGTGGTTTCCTGCACCAACACAAGTGCGAAAAGTGGTTTTTCCAACACTATCACAAGTGCAAAAAGTGTTTTTTCCACACTAATATAAGTGCAAAAGTGGTTTCCTGCACCAACACAAGTGCGAAAAGTGGTTTTTCAACACTAACACAAGTGCGAAAAAGTGGTTTTTCAACACTAACACAAGTGCGAAAAGTGGTTGTTCAACACTAATACAAGTGCAAAAGTGGTTTCCTGCACCAACACAAGTGCGAAAAAGTGGTTTTTCAACACTAACACAATTGCGAAAAGTGGTTTTTCAACACTATCACAAGTGCAAAAAGTGTTTTTTCCACACTAATACAAGTGCGAAAAGTGGTTTTTCCACACTAATACAAGTGCAAAACTGGTTTCCTGCACCAACACAAGTGCGAAAAGTGGTTTTTCAACACTAACACAAGTGCGAAAAGTGGTTTTTCAACACTAACACAAGTGCGAAAAGTGGTTTTTTCAACACTAACACAAGTGCGAAAAGTGGTTTTTCAACACTATCACAAGTGCAATAAGTGTTTTTTCCACACTAATACAAGTGCAAAAGAGGTTTCCTGCACCAACACAAGTGCGAATTGTGGTTTTTCAACACTAACACAAGTGCGAAAAGTGGTTTTTCAACACTATCACAAGTGCAAAAAGTGTTTTTTCCACACTAATACAAGTGCAAAACTGGTTTCCTGCACCAACACAAGTGCGAAAAGTGGTTTTTCAACACTAACACAAGTGCGAAAAAGTGGTTTTTCAACACTAACACAAGTGCGAAAAGTGGTTTTTCAACACTATCACAAGTGCGAAAAGTGGTTTTTCAACACTATCACAAGTGCAAAAAGTGTTTTTTTCCACACTAATACAAGTGCAAAAGTGCTTTCCTGCACCAACACAAGTGCGAAAAGTGGTTTTTCAACACTAACACAAGTGGGAAAAGTGGTTTTTCAACACTATCACAAGTGCAAAAAGTGTTTTTTCCACACTAATACAAGTGCAAAAGTGCTTTCCTGCACCAACACAAGTGCGAAATGTGGTTTTTCAACCCTAACACAAGTGCAAAAAGTGGTTTTTTCAACACTATCACAAGTGCAAAAAGTGTTTTTTTCCACACTAATACAAGTGCAAAAGTGGTTTCCTGCAACAACACAAGTGCGAAAAGAGGTTTTTCAACACTAACACAAGTGCGAAAAGTGGTTTTTTCAACACTATCACAAGTGCAAAAAAGTGTTTTTTCCACACTAATACAAGTGCAAAAGTGGTTTCCTGCACCAACACAAGTGCGAAAAGTGGTTTTTCAACACTAACACAAGTGCGAAAAGTGTTTTTTCAACACTAACACAAGTGCGAAAAGTGGTTTTTCAACACTAACACAAGTGCAAAAAGTGGTTTTTCAACACTATCACAAGTGCAAAAAGTGTTGTTTCCACACTAATACAAGTGCAAAAGTGGTTTCCTGCACCAACACAAGTGCGAAAAGTGGTTTTTCAACACTAACACAAGTGCGAAAAGTCGTTTTTCAACACTATCACAAGTGCAAAAAGTGTTTTTTCCACACTAATACAAGTGCAAAACTGGTTTCCTGCACCAACACAAGTGCGAAAAGTGGTTTTTCAACACTAACACAAGTGCAAAACTGGTTTCCTGCACCAACACAAGTGCGAAAAGTGGTTTTTCAACACTAACACAAGTGTGAAAAGTGGTTTTTCAACACTAACACAAGTGCGAAAAGTGTTTTTTTCCACACTAATATAAGTGCAAAAGTGGTTTCCTACACCAACACAAGTGCGAAAAGTGGTTTTTCAACACTAACACAAGTGTGAAAAGTGGTTTTTCAACACTAACACAAGTGCGAAAAGTGGTTTTTCAACACTAACAGAAGTGCAAAAAGTCGTTTTTCAACACTATCACAAGTGCGAAAAGTGGTTTTTTCAACACTAACACAAATGCGAAAAGTGGTTTTTCAACACTATCACAAGTGCAAAAAGTGTTTTTTCCACACTAATACAAGTGCAAAAGTGGTTTCCTGCACCAACACAAGTGCGAAAAGTGGTTTTTCAACACTAACACAAGTGCGAAAAAGTGGTTTTTCAACACTATCACAAGTGCAAAAAGTGTTTTTTCCACACTAATATAAGTGCAAAAGTGGTTTCCTGCACCAACACAAGTGCGAAAAGTGGTTTTTTCAACACTAACACAAGTGCGAAAAGTGGTTTTTCAACACTAACACAAGTGCGAAAAGTCGTTTTTCAACACTATCACAAGTGCAAAAAGTGTTTTTTTCCACACTAATACAAGTGCAAAACTGGTTTCCTGCACCAACACAAGTGCGAAAAGTGGTTTTTCAACACTAACACAAGTGCAAAACTGGTTTCCTGCACCAACACAAGTGCGAAAAGTGGTTTTTCAACACTAACACAAGTGTGAAAAGTGGTTTTTCAACACTAACACAAAGTGCGAAAAGTGTTTTTTCCACACTAATATAAGTGCAAAAGTGGTTTCCTACACCAACACAAGTGCGAAAAGTGGTTTTTCAACACTAACACAAGTGTGAAAAGTGGTTTTTCAACACTAACACAAGTGCGAAAAGTGGTTTTTCAACACGAATACAAGTGCAAAAACTGCTTTCCTGCACCAACACAAGTGCGAAAAGTGGTTTTTCAACACTAACACAAGTGCGAAAAGTGGTTTTTCAACACTAACAGAAGTGCAAAAAGTCGTTTTTTCAACACTATCACAAGTGCAAAAAGTGTTTTTTCCACACTAATGCAAGTGCAAAAGTGGTTTCCTGCACCAACACAAGTGCGTAAAGTGGTTTTTCAACACTAACACAAGTGCGAAAAGAGGTTTTTCAACACTATCACAAGTGCAAAAAGTGTTTTTTCCACACTAATACAAGTGCAAAACTGGTTTCCTGCACCAACACAAGTGCGAAAAGTGGTTTTTCAACACTAACACAAGTGCGAAAAGTGGTTTTTCAACACTATCACAAAGTGCAAAAAGTGTTTTTTCCACACTAATACAAGTGCGAAAAGTGGTTTTTCCACACTAATACAAGTGCAAAACTGGTTTCCTGCAACAACACAAGTGCGAAAAGTGGTTTTTCAACACTAACACAAGTGCGAAAAGTGCCTTTTCAACACTAACACAAGTGCGAAAAGTGGTTTTCAACACTAACACAAGTGCAAAAAAGTGGTTTTTCCACACTAATACAAGTGCAAAACTGGTTTCCTGCACCAACACAAGTGCGAAAAGTGGTTTTTCAACACTAACACAAGTGCGAAAAGTGGTTTTTTCA
>NW_027617734.1:0-99903 GCF_964187855.1 Myxine glutinosa
GCACGTGGATGTCTTTTATTGCCGCAAAAATAACATTTTGCATTCTCCGCAGAGGAACAGGTGGCGGCCGTGGCGTTCGAGCTTTCCTCATCTCCTGATATCGGCAACGCGGAGGCAGCGTCCGGGGCACCGGCGATCCCAGCGTGTGATCGCTCAGTCGATGCCGCCGGCTCCGAGCGTGCTTCGGCCACAGCCCCCGCTGTGAGGAAGGGGCCGCCGTACGCCTCCGCGTGAGTAGTCGCCAGCTGTAATACGCGTGCCATCTCGCACGCTTGTTGGAAGGTCAGCGTAGCTTACTCAAGCAACCGTAATCTGATCGCTGGCGATGCAATGCCAGCCACGAAGGCATCACGCATTAGATCGTCGGTCGACTTCGCGACCGTTCAGGGTTCCATCAGGCAATCTTTTCCGAGTCGTCTCGACTCCTGTATGTAATGTTCCTGGCTCTCCGACGGGTCCTGGCGTCGGGTTGCGAGCATGTGCCGGCCGTACAAAGCGCTGCGTTGCTTGACAAAGATGTCTCAACGTTTCAACAGCAGCTTCATACGTGGCACATTGAGATATGTAGTCGTACACCGTATCACTCACGTGAGTAGTGTAATAATGTTGCTTCTGGGACACCTCCGTTTAACATGGGAAATCCCTATCTAATGTCATTTACCCCCTTGTCTTTTTCAAAAATCATAAACACCTCTATTTCTCCCACCCTCATCTTTATGAACCTTTTGTCTGTAGTACCTATCCTTAATGTTGTTCATTAGACCACTCAAACACTACAAATATTTGTTTTCTCTTATAGACCTATCATCCTTCTTCTACATATCATCTGGCAGATTAATCTTTGACCCATTCACTTCCATATTGACCCTAAACACCTATATTTCTCTCACCCTGTTCTTTACGAACCTTCTAACCTTTTGACATGTTATCCTTATTCATTAGACCACTTAAACACCTGTGATCCTTCTGACCTCATGGACCTTTTAACCTTTTACTCTTAATATCATCTGGTGAATATAACCCACTCAAACAACGACCCTACAAATCAAACCTTTTTTTATTAATTCTTCGCTTTTGAGAAATGACGTTGTTTCAATGACTTGGATAACTTCCCAGAAAGATTTCATTGTCTTATTTCCTGTTATTCACACACGCTCAGGGCTTCCCCGAAATGACTGCATGTCGTCATTTCAAGAAAATACATTTTGTTCATTATAAAAGAACGTGTTCAATTCAATTTTGATCATTGGGGATCGACATGTCTTACTACTCCATCCTTTACTCTGATAAAGAAGAAGAATACTCACCAAGGTAAGTTTCATTTAAAATTAAAGTGTTTAAAGCTTTGTATGGGATTAATTATACAACAAATGACTTAATATTCCTTTATCTTTACAGCAATGCGAATATCCTGGCAGAACTTCAAACTGGTTGGAATGAAAATACTGCAGAATCTCAAGAGTTGCAAAACGAAATGAACTTGGACAACCTGTATGTTTCACCATTCTTGGAAGATTCATATGCAAGGTAAGATACTAAATATTAATACATTTGTGTTAAACGACGCTGCCTTAGTGTGTGTGTGTGTGTGTGTGTGTTCGTGTGTGTATGTGTTTGTGTGTGTTCGTGTGTGTATGTGTGTGTATGTATCTGTGAATGTGTGTGTGTATGTGTATGTGTGTGTTCTTGTGTGTATGTATCTATGAATGTGTGTGTGTGTGTGTGTGTGTGTGTGTGTATGTGTGTGTGTGTATGTATCTGTGAATGTGTGTATGTGTTTGTGTGTGCGTTTGTGTGTGTATGTGTGTGTGTGTATGTATCTGTGAATGTGTGTGTGTATGTGTATGTGTGAATGTGTATGTGTGTGTATGTGTGTGTATGTGTGTGTGCGTGTGTGTGATGTTTTGTCAAGCTTACTTCAACATAGTAATTTCTCCTTATTTTGTTTGCAGCCTTGAAGACCAAAGCTTGGAGTGGGACGATTTTGATTTTCCAAAGAGTGGTTATTTCCCGTCAACATGTGGTACCCTAAATTTTCAACTCGACCACTTGAACACAAAGCTCGATTTTTTCGAGGTAAGCATGTGTGTACGTGTGTGTGGTTCACCGTTTATAATAGGTACACCATATCCCTGCGCATCGTAAGAGGTGATTCAGGGTTGGTGTCAGGAAGGGCATCCGACCCTATATTAATAATAATAATAATAATACATTTATTTTGTATAGCGCTTTTCAAGACGCTTTGACATGGAACATAAATATGAAATAAATATCTCTCCCCTCTTGTCTTTAATAGAAAGAGATTCAAAACCTGAAGACATCTGCTGAACCAACCTTTGACTTGTGCTGGGAAGAAATTGATGACTTATGCTGGGGAGAAGTTGAATGTATACCTCAAGAAAAATGTTTTAATAATATAAAGATTTTAATGTTTTCAATATTTATATATATTTGTTTTGTTTACAATTATTTAATTCTTAATTACAAAAAGAGAATAAAGGAGGGAACGGGGAGGTGCACCCCTGCCAAAGACCCTTCACCCCCCTCATCCCACCCCTCCCCTCCCCTTGTGTGTGTGGGGAAGGTGGGGGTGGGATGAGGGGGGTGAAGGGTCAAGGGTGGGGGTGCACGGAGGGTGGGGGATGATGGGTGTGGTCTGTGTGGGCGGGGTCTGTGTGGGCGGGGTCTGTGTGGGCGGGGTCTGTGTGGGCGGGGTCTGTGTGGGCGGGGTCGGTGTGGGCGTGGCTTATGATTTTTTATTTATTTAATTTTTTTTTATTATTACCACTAATTAAATTAGCTAATCTGGGTGGGGTGAATAGAAATGTTGTTTAATGAATTATTAGCTTTGTTTTTTGTAATTCTTGCGAGTAAAATGAACCCAAGATTTCCTCTCCATTTAAATCATATAATTTGTAGGTCCAAGGGACTGTATCCATTACATCAATGATTTTAAATAATTCACGAGTCCATTTTTGTGTATAACCTTTCTCAAAATGGCTTTTCCATTTGTATATCCTTACCATATCACCAACTTTGAACTTGGGCTTTCTCAAATTAATCTCCTTTTCATATTCTAATTTTGTAAATGTTTCTGATGGTTTTGATTGTGTTGATGAATGAACTGTATTATTGTAATTATCTACAATATCCTGAATTAAATACACCCATTTTTGAGAACCGAGTTGTGTGAATTTTTTATATAATTTCTCTTTTAAAGTACGATTAAAACGCTCAATAACAACTGCCTTTCCTTCATTAAAGGTGCTGTATAATTTAATACCCTTCCCCTTAAGAAATTTCATGAATATTTTGTTATAGAACTCTGTTCCCTCATCAGTCCATAACTTCTTTGGTTTCCTTTTATCCCGATCAAATATTAGCTTAAAGGCTAACATTAAAGTATCACCCCTTTTATTTTTTAAAGGGACAACCCAGGCAAATCTACTCCTCAAATCAATAACGGTTAAAGCATACCTGTATCCCCTGTCATTATTCAATTCAATTAAATCAGCGGACCATATGTGGTCAGTGTATTTAGAATAAACCTTCCTTCTTTTAAACTTTGTGATTATAGGTTTGTGTAATTCTTCAGCCAAAAGCTCCTCAGTCTTGATGGCATCATTAGAGCCTAATAGTTTTTTGAGGAATAACCAAGACCAAGTTTCAATTTAGCATTTATCAAATTTCTCACAATAAACCTATCAACTTTCTCTCTCAACGTTGGATTTTGTATCAAAGACAAATTATACAACATTTCGCTGTCGGCTTTATGTTTTTCAGTCAACGTAGTGGTTTTCCCATAAGCAATATCATGCTTCATACACACTTCGTCAACCCTATTTGTAGGTTTAGACCAAGGTTTAGGATTGTCAGCCTCATCTAATCTTTTATCCAAGTTTGTTCCTGGACCACAGAAAGAATACCCTGGAAGGTGTAATTCCCCTGGAATTCCAGTTGTTGTAAATTTACTTCCTGACAGAAACTTTTGTATGTCTCCTCCTCTTTTAGGAGAGATGAATTGGCACTTTTTAGAGCCACATACTTGACATATTCCTTTTTGATAAACTCTATTATTTTTAGCTTTAACATAAGAGATATTTTTAGATTTAGTTTTCTTTTTACATTTGAGACAATAACTCATATTTATTTATCAGAAAAATTCCGACAGAGTATCAAAACCTTTTTGGTTTTCAACATATACATTTCAATCTTTATTTTTAAAACATAAAGAATCCTAAGGAATGCCTTCACTCTCTCCTCCATTTATTTACAAATAAAAACTAACTAAAGTCAATGACACCAACATCATCAATCACATAATCTTTTCCTTCTTCTTCTTCTTCTTCTTCACCACTTTCTCGTTTAAATCTCTGAAATTGAAGACATTGACGTTCTTATTTTTGAAACCATTATCTTCGTAAGAGTTGTTAATTCTTTAATTTCCTCTTCGGTGCGTTGAGATTGATTTATTTGCTTTAATACACTCAATCTTTTATGAATCTCAGTGATTTCCATCTTTTTATATTTTTCCTCCCTCTCTCTTTGCTCCCTCTCCTCCTCCTCCATTTTCTCCCTCTCCTCCTTCTCCTTTTTCTCCCTTTTCTCCCTTTCCTCCTTCTCCCTTTTCTCCCTTTCCTCCTTCTCATTTTTCTCCCTCTCCTCCTTCTCCTCCTTTTTCTCCCTCTCCTCCTTCTCCTCCCTCTCCCTTTCCTCCTTCTCCTTTTTCTCTCTTTCCTCCTTCTCTTCTTCAACTCCTTCCTCATCCCTTGCTACCCTTGAGTTTGAACCCCAAAGAATATTATACATATACTCATCTGGATTTTGAGATATTCTTGTATCTATAATTATTTTTCTCATAATAGGATACCAATAAGATTTGTTGACGATTTCTAAAAGAGTTTTATATTTCATAACTTTGAGAAGTTCATTTTTATTTAATATTTTAAACAAGTCTCTATTTGTGGGTTTAACAATATCAGTATAAGGCCAGTTTTTTATGACAAAATTCCCATGTATATGCTCCAAATCATAAGGTATGTAATACCGAGCACCCTTTTCTTGTAGGTATCCTTGAATACAAAAATTATAATTCTCTTGTAGTCTTCTTCCTGCCATTTATGTATCAGAAATATATGTGAGATTAATATTATGACAGGTAATACCACCCCATCTTCCCACTACCAAATCGGTTTGTATTCCTCGGCTTTCTATCCTTATCTCATTACCTTCCTTCTTTGTCATGCGAACCATCGCTATACTATCATATATTTTTATTTTCTTAAAATCACGTATTTGTTGTTTACTAATTGTACTTCCACATAAATCCTTATCCTCACCAAGTGGATAATATTCTTCTTTACGAGACTGATTTAAATCATGTAGGTCTTCTATGTTTATTGAAAAAGACCAATTATACCCTAAATCAGGCATATCATACCCCCATTTATTAATTCGCATATTAACTAAATGTCCTTCTTTATAAAATTCAATTGTAAGCAGGTAGTTAAATTCAATGAGGAAAGGTGTATGGTCAGTATAACCAGGTGTTGTGGTTGTAAATTTTACTTCTTTCACAAAACGTGCTGTTTTCTTTAAAAATATATATTGTGATAAATCACTTAATCTAATTAAGTCATTCGCATCTGTAGGGTTTGGATAATTGATTAATTTATAAGTATTCTTCATATTAATATTTTTACTTACACTATATTTTTGTCGTTCAGCCTGTGCCTTTGTATAATAATTTGATAAATCAATATCCTGAGAGGATTTTCCAAAGATAGAACCATCTTTTCCAACATAGGTCATTTATATTAGATAAAAAATGATATCATAAAAATTTTCATTATTGTTGAGTTGAAATAATACATATAAACATAATTGGCCACAACATTTAGAATTAATTTCTTGAACTTGGAATGTTTGATAAACACCATTCTGTAAGAATTGTATTACTTCAACAGGTGGTGGCATACCATAACTATCAAAATAATATTTATCCTGACTATTATGAATACAAACCCAATGAGAACCATTCTGTGTGTCTAAATTCATAATAATATTCTTTGTATTCTTATTTATATGTATTAATTCATCTCTCATACAAATAACCACATTATCAATTTTTAGTGTTTTACAATACTTAGCTAGTTCTATATTTGACGTTGTATTCTTTCCAAATTGTTTAAACCATTTATCCATTTATTTATGAGAAAGATACAATCCATTACCCCGTTTAGTTAGTTTAACACCCGCTTGAGCGATAGAGGAAAGCATATCTCCAACCAACAATCTAGCTTTATCAGGTAGACTTTCAAGTTTTTGAGCAAAATCTACAATTACACCACTTCCACTAATTTGTTTCTCCAACTCCTTGTTATGTCTTTCCAATTCTTTTTGAGCTTTTAGTTGTGCCTTCCTTTCGTTAGCAGTTTTTACCGCTGCTGAAATACCACCAGTCAATGCTCCCGCCGCACTTAAACCAGCAAATAAAGGAATTAGAAACGGGAGAAATCCTCCTCTTGACTCGTCTATTGAATATTTCTTTAACATAGGTTTCGTCATTTTAATTTTAAGTGATCCAACATCATTTAGTGTTTTTACTTGTGTGTGTGTGAGTAAAACATCAATTCTTACAGCTCCTTTTCTTTGAATTGTATTAACATTAATAATACAAGGCTTTTGATTTTGAATACAAGATGTTAATTTATTAAGATTGATTTGATTAACATATACCCCTACCATTTATTTATGAGAAAAAACCTATGTGATATTAATCATAACACCATTATCTGTATTAATCTGTAATTCTGTTTCCTCCAAAAGCAAACAATAAGCATCAACTTCTTCATTCTCCCCTCTTTCAATGTATAGAGAAGTATCCACTCGATTAGACTTTATAGTTTCCTTTTGAGAACTCAGGTCAATTGCGTAGATTGTATATAAACCTTTAAATGCAACCATATCCAAAATAGGATCATTATTACCATTACTTTCACACACCTTTTGGTAGGACTTGTAGGCTTCCGCATAATCATTTTTTTCCCAATCAATTTCCAATCTATCTCGCGGATAAAATGTGCCATCAAGAGAAACCCGAAGTTGTTTCACCTTAGCATTATCACTCAGCGCATTATTCTTATTAGTACCGTCCTCTCCATCTGGTTTTTTAAAAATGAGCCAGAGGTATCGTGGCTTTCCTTGAAGAACACCCAAATTCCAAGTGTAGGTAGTGTGTTCCAGTTTAACGTGTTGACATCTTCTTTTAAGGTATGATACATTTAGCGGTTTCTTTGAGTTAAGTCTTCTATTTAACATCTCTTCCGTTTTAAGATTAGGAGTATATTCACTGATATACCAACACAAATCATTAATAACAAATTTATTATTTTCTCCAAAAGCATTTTCAACCCCAAAAAGCAATCTATTTACATTATCATTCCTTTGTAGTTGAAATCTAATTTTAAGCCCATACAAAACTTTATCATAATCACAAAATCCAAATATACCTTTCAGAGGTACTGCTACGGTAAAACTATTCTCAGCTTTTGCGTCATCATTATACATTGACTTCCTTTGACTATAACCAGGGTCTGCGTTTGTACCCGTTGACATATCAGGAATAAAACCTTCAACAGCTCCCTTACCCATTCTATCACTAAACGAATATAGTGTAAATTTCATCATTTCAGATGTAGCAGAGACATAATCAACCGCTTCAACCTCTTGTGTTCCAATATACAGGCGGACACTGTCAAACATTTTCCAGAAGAAATCATTTACGAGTGTAGCATTAGTATTATTCGCAGCCTTAGTGAATTTAAATTTACACAGCAAGAAACTATCAGCTAGATTCAAGTAAGTTTGTTGATTATTTATTTCAAAACTTTTTGTTCCGTTTGAATTCCAGTCTGTTCCTGTTATAGCATTTACCTTAAAATAGTCTTCCTTTTTAGTGGAGTTTGAAATGATAATCGTATCATCCAAATCATAGATACTATCAATCGCTTCCATACTTGTATTTATATAGCATTAAAATTGTTGAAACCCTGACCCAAGTATTTTAATGATTTTTTGTCGTTCTTGTGAAGATAGTTGAGTTTTACCTTTTTTTATTTCTTTGATTGCTTGTAATTTATGAGACTCCTTTTGAGCATCTTTTATACTCTTTATAGCACCCGCAACGGAGCCCACGGCAGAAGCAGTTGAACCAATTAGGTCTTTATGTTTAAGGATGGTTGAACCAATACCCATTAGAGTATCAATTATCCCATCTCCTTTATTTCGAAATTGATGGCCTACACCTCGTTGTCTCTTAGGTTTATAGTATCCTCTACCCACATACCTTGTATAGTCTGGTGAAAGGAACATGCCCTCCCCTGTAATTATTTTATATTTTCCCAACTCGTGTTTTCTCACAATAACCATTATTTATTTATTGAAAAACTTCACGTAGGTGAATTCTGATGGATATAATTTCATCATTAAAGGATATCATACGATTATCTTGGTCGGTTATCCTAAAATTTACTCTGTATATGGTTTTTCCTGACACAGGTAAATAGACAAGATTTTTTGGTTCCATATTAAATTTATAACCAATCGGGGTTGAGTATGCACTGAATGAAAATATTGTATTTGTTCTTATTCCATCGTTATAAGCACCGTCAATCAAATCACAATGAATTAATACTGAATTTATACCGGAGGATATTTGGATAACATTATCACTGTAAAACGTCCCGTTATTTTCAATCTTTTTTGAAGAGAAACCCAATAGCTCTCTAAACGAATTTTCAATCGTGAAATCAACTTTATAATTATTTTTAAGTTTAATAGTTGATTTTGAAGTGTGTTTTTGAATATCTATTACAATATTTTTTGGTTCATCACCTTTTTCTTTCATAAGGCGAGAGACTTCTGAAGATATTTGAGAAATCTCGTAAGCTCCAGGTGAAACGGTTATAGTTTTATATCCACTTCCTGGATTATAACTAAACTTGTTGTTTTTCTCTGTGATATTAAAAAGGGTATTGTAAGTTTCCATTGACAACAAAGATGCCTCATATGAGGTAAGGGGGTCAAGTTGTAGTGGGTAAGGGAATGAAGCTGTGTAATCGCTCGTTGTGAAATTAAAACTAAGAATTGTGCTTCTCATCTTATTTAATATCTAATAAAATATCTTTGTATTGACATTTATTAATTATTTTCATGTTCATCAACTGATCTAAAATGGCTGAGGATTCATTAAAACAATTGTTGTTTCCAGCCTTCTTACTACCTAACAACAATAATAGCCTATTAACTAATTGTGATGGGTCATTTGGAAGAAAACTAACACCCGAACCAAGCTTACTTAAAGCATCAATAATATGTTTCTCCTTCTCATTCTTCTTACTTTTACCAGCAACAGAAACTCCATAATCAAGTGCATTTAGCAACTCAATATATACCCTATCTTCCTCTCTTTCCATATCAAGTGGTTCCTCAAAATATTTTGAACCGCTGAATCCGGGGTTTGTTAGAAGAAACATTAATCTTGGAGTTAATTTAACATTTGGTTGAGTAGAACTCAAGAACATCAATTCATCATTAAATATCAATACCTTTTCTTCCACAAGATGAAACACTGCTGGTTCTTCTGTTGGAATGAGACCTGCTCTGGTTTTTGAACCCGCCGAATATTCATTGTTTTGAAGAGCTTCCACAACATAATTAGGGGGTTGATTTACCTCCTCAAGTTTCCGAAATAATCCCTCGTCATCATATTCTAATTCACCAAGTTCTTGTTTTGTTATCTGACTAAAATCTTTGAGCATTTGAAGTTTTTTCGGAGTAAATTCTACCGTGGGAACTGTAGGGTGTTGAGTTTTCAAAAGTGGTTTAAAGAATTTCTCTTGTTTTCTTTCAAAGGCTTCTTCACCAGTTAGTTTCTGTCTCCGTTTCTTCTTTATCTCTTCCTGTTGTTTAACAACTTTTGAAACTAATTGTTGATGTTCCTTAAACTTTCTTTCTCTTTCTTCAGTATTCATTTTCTGTATTTATTTATTGAAAAATATCATTTAGTATCTCATCTTGTTTCACAACAATATATTTATATTTTCCAATCGTGTGTTTCATATAATTTTCAAATTCTTTTTTACTACATAACGTAGAGCAATTATCTCTCCAAAAATTATTTACATCTATTGAATTTAACTTAAATAAAATAAAAGTATTGGCATTGTTTCTTATTGAGCGTCGAGGGAGTTGAAAATATGATTGACTAAGATATATACAATTACAAGAAGAATGTCTCCCTCTTGTATAGTAGCTATCCATTACTGTTTGGTTTCTCTCATTAACACAATCATCAAAGATGACGAGGTTCTTTTTTGATTTATCTAAATCTTGAGGTGAAGGTATATCATCCGTATTATCACTGAGAATACAAGTTATGGGTTTCGATTTTGATTTCTGTGTATCACAAAATAATTGTATTATATCATCAATATTATAATCATTTAGTTTGTTTTGAAGTTTAAATAAACCGATAATGTCTTCCTTTTTAAGACCCGCATTAAAACCCTGTGAGAGTAGTTGATACTCGGGTTGAAAACTTGACTTTGTAAAAATTATTAAATTATCATAATCTAAAAAATTAGAACCAAGGAGCATCTTTAAAAGTAAACAGGTTTTTCCACATCCGCTTGAACCAACTATTAGACATCTCAATGAATTTGGAATGTTTTTATGGTTATTAAATTTTATCTTATTTTCCCAAACGGGTAAAAAATCATTCATTTATATATTTGGAAAACAAGTCATCCAACTTTTTTTGAGCTATTTTAGAAACTCTATATTTTATCCTGAGTTCGGGTTTAATTTCAAAATAATTCATTATTTTATTTATGTAGTATCTTGTATTAACATTTCCATTAAAATTATTTTGAATAATAAATATCATTAAACCCTTATACATTTCCTCAATACAAGGAGTCTCTTTCCTTGTAAGAAATGGTGTATTATCACCATAATGCTTAACATTCATCTCTCTTATTAATCTTGTAAAGTAATTCATTTTTGGTTCTAATTTAAAAGAGTTATATGTTTTTTTATATTTCTTATTATCATTAATTAGAATATAATCACAGAATAAACATTGTTTATATGAATCCTCATCATTAAGCCCCACTCTATCACAAGCCGGACAATTCTCTAATTTATCATATGGAGAGTCTGGAAATTCTAAATATCCTTCAGAACTTATCATATTTATGTGGTAAATTTTTACTTAAACTAAACGCAAGTTTATTCATTAATAAATACAATGTTTCAAAGCACAAAAGACAAATTTCAATCAATCTCTACTTCGGTGGAAGATATAGAAAAATATGTCAAAGATGTTAAATTGAACAAAGATAAATATGGAAATTTTTGGGTAAAACCAGTTATGGAAAATAACATGAGCCCCTCTATTTCATTTAAAGGAAGAGCTCTAACTATACCTGGAAAGACATCCATTAAAGTAAATCTAACAAAAGTTTCTCCTCTACTCCTGGCAATTTATTCAAAGCTTGAAAAAGTGATTGACCACGATACTTTGAAAAAGAATGATAAGACCATTAATAATTCTAGAGGAGACATTTGTATTTTCTTTAATAATCCAAAGGGTGTAGATCTAAGTAAAATGAATGATGTTAATATTTCTGGTGAAATGTCATTTCGTTCTATGATAGTTAGAGATTATTTAAAGATAACTTTTGATATAAAAATTGTAGAGATTGAATCTGTTAATGAAAGAAAGTATATAGATATTGATGGGAATATTTTTCTTGCTAATTAAATATGAGTCAATACAGCAGTGAAGATTTTACTATTTCATTGAACTTGGACGATGGTGATGATAGTATTTCATTGAACACAGATGATAGTTATGATACTAATAGTTTGTGCTCAAATGATAGTTATGAGAGTAGCTTTATTGATGACTCTGAGTATGATTCTGAGTATTCATGTGATAGTTATGAATTAGATGATTCTGAGTGAAAAAGTGTTTTAGTTTAAACACAGCGATATATATAAAACGGAGCTGTAAAGCCCAAAAGTGTTTTCTTTTAAGCACAGTGATATATATAAAACACCACGTTTTCTCACGCTATAAATATGGTTTATTGTGATACTTGCGAGAAGGAAGTAAAATATTATAAACAACATATTCTCACCGCAAAACATACATACAACATTTTTAACAAACTTTCCCCTCTTCCACCTGAAACAAAACACTGTTCTACATGTAATAAAAATATCCTCAAGAAAGGCTTCAAAATACATCTTAAAACAAATCTACATTTATCAAATTTTATCACAACTAAAAACTCTGATGGAGCATTCAAAGGACATATTAAAATAAGAGTCTTTAACTTCAAACCTCCTGAACCAGAGTCTATAGTTGATGCTGTAGAAATAGTTAAACCTGCTGTTCAAACGTTGATTGAAAAAACACTAAAGGAAATGAAACCACTTAAATTTTATATGGGAGTAAAATTAGAAATGACAAAGGATGAAGGAGTTATAGATGCACCATACATGAGAACTGAGCCACACTTTATATCTTCATATCAAGATTTTAAAACATCAGGAGTCTATGATGAACTTATTAAACAAGAGCAAGATGTGGATAATTCAATCGTAGGAAGTGGATTCAATATAGGAAAAATTATTTACATAGACATTCATATTCTTAAATCAGATCCTCTAAAAGCTTCTTCTTACATTGATTTACCCAGTGTTATCAAAAATAGAAAAGCAGTTATCAATATCAAAAATAAAGACAATAAATGTTTTCTCTGGTCTATTTTAGCACACTTACATCCTCCACATTTTCATGATGAAAGAGTATCTCATTATAAAAAATATGAGAATACATTAAATACGAAAGATCTAAAGTTTCCGATGACTTTAAATGATATTCCTAAATTTGAAAAGATGAATAATTTATCAGTTAATGTTTATGGTCTAACAGAAACAAACAACATTCAGGTTTTAAAGCTTTCTGACAATTGTAAACAAACTCATATTAATCTTCTATATTTTAATTCAGACGAAAATTCACATTATACATACATCAAAGATATTGCTAAATTAATAAAACCACAAGTCTGTAAGAGAACAAATAAAATATATATTTGTTTGCGTTGTCTTAACTTCTTCAATTCACAAGAAAGATTAGATAAACATTCAAATTATTGTGGCGAACATAAATCAACGGTAATCAATATGCCTAAAGAAGGCTCAAAGATCACATTCAAAGATGAAAATAAAAAGATCAAACATCCATTTGTTATATATGCTGATTTTGAAAGTATTTTAGAAAAAATTGATACTGCTTCTCAAGATCCAAAAGAATCATACACAAATAAATATCAAAAACATACTCCTTGTGGTTTTTGTTATTATATCAAATCATCCGTTGGTGATAAATATAACAAGTTAGAGATGTATAGAGGCTCAAATACCCCAGAGGAGTTTGTGAAACGACTAGAAAAAGACTGTGTTCGATTAACCAAGATAATGAGAGAAACCAATAAACCAATGTCCTTAACAAGTAAAGAAAAAAGGGAATTTATAAAAAACAATGTCTGTCATATTTGTGAGGAGAAAATTGGTAAAGGTCTAAAGGTTAGAGACCATTGTCATCTCACTGGTAAATATAGAGGTCCGGCTCATCAAAGTTGTAATATTAATTATCAACTCCCCTCTTTCATTCCTGTCTTTCTTCATAACAACGCTCATTATGATACACATCTATTTATCAAGGAAATCTCAAAGACTTCTGGAAGTATCTCAGCAATTCCAAACACGGATCAGAAATACATTTCATTCACAAAAACAATTCACACATCTCCTATTACTCATATCAGATTTCTTGATACATTTAAATTCATGGCAAGTCCATTGGTTAACTTGGTTCAAAATCTAAAAGAGTTTCCATGTCTTTCAGAGTATTTTTTAGATAAAGATTTTCTAACACAAAAGGGAATTTACCCCTATGACTATATGGACTCATTTGAGAGATTCAATGAAACACAACTTCCTTCAAAAGAAAATTTCTATAACAAATTAAATAATAGTCATATATCTGATAAAGATTATGTACACGCACAAAATGTTTGGGAAAAATATAACATCAAGAATCTTGGCGAGTATCACGATTTGTATCTCAAAACTGATGTGCTTTTATTGGCCGATGTATTTGAAGCCTTTAGATCTGTTTGTCGCACTGGATATGGATTGGATCCTGCTCACTACTACACAGCACCTGGATTGGCCTGGAGTGCGATGTTGAAAATGACAAAACAAGATTTGGATTTGATAACCGATGTTGATATGCTTTTGATGATTGAAAAGGCAAAAAGAGGTGGAATTTCACAAGTCTGCTCGAGTAGATACGCAAAAGCAAATAACAAATATCTTCCAAATTATGATCCAACGAAAGAGAGTTCTTACTTGATGTACTATGACGCGAACAACCTGTATGGCTGGGCAATGTCTCAGGCTCTTCCTTATGGAAAACTTAGATGGGTAAAGGAAAAAGACTACAAAAACGTTTTACAAGATGTATGTATCTCTACACAAAAAGAATTGGATGAAGAAAAAGTTGGTTATTATTTTGAAATTGATTTAAAATATCCAGAGGAACTCCATAACCTACACAAAGATCTCCCATTTGCTTGTGAGAAAGCAAGTCCAAAGAAAGAATGGTTGAGTGATTATCAACGATCGTTTGATATAGGTGAATCAACAGAAAAATTACTTACTACATTATATAACAAGAAAAATTATGTTCTACACCAAAGAAATTTGCGACAATATTTATCAAAAGGTCTAAGAGTAGAGAAGATCCATAGGGTTCTAAAGTTCAATCAAAGTCATTGGTTAAAGGGGTACATTGATTTTAATACACAAAGAAGAACAGAGTCAAAAACAGATTTTGAGAAAGACTTTTATAAATTGATGAATAATGCGGTCTTTGGTAAGACTATGGAGAATGTGAGGAAAAGACAAAATATCAGACTATCAACATCTTGGGAACAAGCATCAAAATTAATTAATAGACCGAGTTTTACTCGAGCTGAGGTCTTTACTGAGAACTTTTGTGCGATCCATTTGATTAAAGAGAGTATTGAAATGAACAAACCTATTTATATTGGAACAACAATTCTTGATTTATCAAAGTCATTAATGTATGATTACTTTTATAATAACTTGAGGAAGAAATATCAAAATGATGTTAATCTACTTTATATGGATACAGATAGTTTTATTTTGAAAATTAATACCAACGATGTTTATTCAGACATGAAAAGAGACATTAATATCTATGACACGAGTAATTACAGTCCAGAGAGTGAGTTGTTCTCTTCTAAAAATAAAAAGGTGATTGGAAAGTTCAAGGATGAATTAGGAGGAAATGTTATGAGTGAATTTGTGGGATTGAGGTCAAAGGCTTATGCTTATAAATACATTGTGAATAACGTTGAAAAGACTGATAAGAAGTTAAAAGGTGTAAAGAAAAATGTTATTAAAGAAACAATAAACTTTAAGGATTATTATAACTGTTTAACAACAAAGAAAGAAGAGTTTAGAAAGATTAATGGAATAAGAAGTTATAAACATCAATTATATTCAGAAGAGATAAATAAGAAAGCATTGGGGGCTTTTGATGATAAGAGGTTTATTTTAGAAAATGGAATTGATAGTCTCCCTTATGGTTATATAAGTATATAAGTGATAAGATATATATAAGTGATAAGATATATATAAGTGATAAGATATATATAAGTGATAAGATATACATAAGTGATAAGATATATATAAGTGATAAGTTAAAAAGGGGGGGTTGGGGATTTTAACGGGCTACCGCCGCCTTTTTTACTATTATATAAATGATAGAACCAAGTATCAACCAGACTAAAGAGTGGAGGTGTAATCAACCTTGGTATATAAATGGAAAACATAATGAATGTGAAAAATATCAAATAGGTATAATTGAAAAGGCAACTGGTAAAAAAATTCACAAAACAAATAAGAGAATTAATTTAAATACCGGTGAATTGGGTAAAAAAGATGGAAATATTTTTGAGTGGACGGAAAACTTTGATGGTTGTCAGGAAAATATATACTTTAATTTAAAAATGGTATGTGGCACTGGAGGCGCTCAAACAAGAACATTGAGGGAGGTTTACCATTTTATCTTAGCTCAGTTAAAATATCTTAATAAAGAACCAAACTCAATCATCTTTTTTGTTAATATATTAGATGGTGAAGAGAGTGGCAAGAGAATTAAATTATTTCCCACGCATAAACAAATATTTGTAGGGTCGTTGTTTGAGTGGGTTATATTCACCAGATGATATTAAGAGTAAAAGGTTAAAAGGTCCATGAGGTCAGAAGGATCACAGGTGTTTAAGTGGTCTAATGAATAAGGATAACATGTCAAAAGGTTAGAAGGTTCGTAAAGAACAGGGTGAGAGAAATATAGGTGTTTAGGGTCAATATGGAAGTGAATGGGTCAAAGATTAATCTGCCAGATGATATGTAGAAGAAGGATGATAGGTCTATAAGAGAAAACAAATATTTGTAGTGTTTGAGTGGTCTAATGAACAACATTAAGGATAGGTACTACAGACAAAAGGTTCATAAAGATGAGGGTGGGAGAAATAGAGGTGTTTATGATTTTTGAAAAAGACAAGGGGGTAAATGACATTAGATAGGGATTTCCCATGTTAAACGGAGGTGTCCCAGAAGCAACATTATTACACTACTCACAAGTGCAAAAAGTGTTTTTTCCACACTAATACAAGAGCAAAAGTGGTTTCCTGCACCAACACAAGTGCGAAAAGTGGTTTTTCAACACTAACACAAGTGCGAAAAGTGGTTTTTCAACACTATCACAAGTGCAAAAAGTGTTTTTTCCACACTAATACAAGTGCAAAAGTGGTTTCCTGCACCAACACAAGTGCGAAAAGTGGTTTTTCAACACTAACACAAGTGCGAAAAGTGGTTTTTCAACACTAACACAAGTGCGAAAAGTGGTTTTTCCACACTAATACAAGTGCAAAAGTGGTTTCCTGCACCAACACAAGTGCGAAAAGTGGTTTTTCAACACTTACACAAGTGCGAAAAGTGATTTTTCAACACTATCACAAGTGCAAAAAGTGTTTTTTCCACAATAATACAAGTGCAAAAGTGGTTTCCTGCACCAACACAAGTGCGAAAAGTGGTTTTTCAACACTAACAAAAGTGCGAAAAGTGGTTTTTCAACACTAACACATGTGCGAAAAGTGTTTTTTCCACCTTAATACAAGTGCAAAAGTGGTTTCCTGCACCAACACAAGTGCGAAAAGTGGTTTTTCAACACTAACACAAGTGCGAAAAGTGGTTTTTCAACACTATCACAAGTGCAAAAAGTGTTTTTTCCACACTAATACAAGTGCAAAAGTGGTTTCCTGCACAAACACAAATGCGAAACGTGGTTTTTCAACACTAACACAAGTGCGAAAAGTGGTTTTTCAACACTAACACAAGTGCGAAAAGTGGTTTTTCAACACTATCACAAGTGCAAAAAGTGTTTTTTCCACACTAATACAAGTGCAAAAGTGGTTTCGTGCACCAACACAAGTGCGAAAAGTGGTTTTTCAACACTAACACAAGTGCGAAAAGTGGGTTTTCAACACTAACACAAGTGCGAAAAGTGGGTTTTCAACACTATGACAAGTGCAAAAAGTGTTTTTTCCACAGGAATACAAGTGCAAAAGTGGTTTCCTGCACCAACACAAGTGCGAAAAGTGGTTTTTCAACACTATCACAAGTGCAAAAAGTGTTTTCTCCACACTAATACAAGTGCAAAAGTGGTTTCCTGCACCAACACAAGTGCGAAAAGTGGTTTTTCAACACTAACACAAGTGCGAAAAGTGGTTTTTCAACACTAACACAAGTGCGAAAAGTGTTTTTTCCACCTTAATACAAGTGCAAAAGTGGTTTCCTGCACCAACACAAGTGCGAAAAGTGGTTTTTCAACACTAACACAAGTGCGAAATGTGGTTTTTCAACACTAACACAAGTGCGAAAAGTGGTTTTTCAACACTAACACAAGTGCGAAAAGTGGTTTTTCAACACTATCACAAGTGCAAAAAGTGTTTTTTCCACACTAATACAAATGCAAAAGAGGTTTCCTGCACCAACACAAGTGCGAAAAGTGGTTTTTCAACACTAACACAAGTGCGAAAAGTGGTTTTTCCACACTAATACAAGTGCAAAAGTGTTTTCCTGCACCAACACAAGTGCGAAAAGTGGTTTTTCAACACTAACACAAGTGTGAATAGTGGTTTTTCAACACTAACACAAGTGCAAAAAGTGGTTTTTCAACACTATCACAAGTGCAAAAAGTGTTTTTTCCACACTAATACAAGAGCAAAAGTGGTTTCGTGCACCAACATAAGTGCGAAAAGTGGTTTTTCAACACTACCAAAGTGCAAAAAGTGTTTTTTCCACACTAATACAAGTGCAAAAGTGGTTTCCTGCACCAACACAAGTGCGAAAAGTGGTTTTTCAACACTAACACAAGTGCGAAAAGTGGTTTTTCAACACTATCACAAGCGCAAAAAGTGTTTTTTCCACACTAATACAAGTGCAAAAGTGGTTTCCTGCACCAACACAAGTGCGAAACGTGGTTTTTCAACACTAACACAAGTGCGAAAAGTGGTTTTTCAACACTAACACAAGTGCGAAAAGTGGTTTTTCAACACTATCACAAGTGCAAAAAGTGTTTTTCCCACACTAATGCAAGTGCAAAAGTGGTTTCCTGCACCAACACAAGTGCGAAATGTGGTTTTTCAACACTAACACAAGTGCGAAAAGTGGTTTTTCAACACTAACACAAGTGCGAAAAGTGGTTTTTCAACACTATCACAAGTGCAAAAAGTGTTTTTTCCACACTAATACAAGTGCAAAAGTGGTTTCGTGCACCAACACAAGTGCGAAAAGTGCTTTTTCAACACTAACACAAGTGCGAAAAGTGGATTTTCAACACAAACACAAGTGCGAAAAGTGGGTTTTCAACACTATCACAATTGCAAAAAGTGTTTTTTCCACACTAATACAAGTGCAAAAGTGGTTTCCTGCACCAACACAAGTGCGAAAAGTGGTTTTTCAACACTAACACAAGTGCGAAAAGTGGTTTTTCAACACTATCACAAGTGCAAAAAGTGTTTTTCCACACTAATACAAGTGTAAAAGTGGTTTCCTGCACCAACACAAGTGCGAAAAGTGATTTTTCAACACTAACACAAGTGCGAAAAGTGGTTTTTCAACACTAACACAAGTGCGAAAAGTGTTTTTTCCACACTAATACAAGTGCAAAAGTGGTTTCCTGCACCAACACAAGTGCGAAAAGTGGTTTTTCAACACTAACACAAGTGCAAAAAGTGGTTTTTCAACACTATCACAAGTGCAAAAAGTGTTTTTCCACACTAATACAAGTGCAAAAGTGGTTTCCTGCACCAACACAAATGCGAAAAGTGGTTTTTCAACACTAACACAAGTGCGAAATGTGGTTTTTCAACACTAACACAAGTGCGAAAAGTGGTTTTTCAACACTAACACAAGTGCTAAAAGTGGTTTTTCAACACTAACACAAGTGCGAAAAGTGGTTTTTCCACACTAATACAAGTGCAAAAGTGGTTTCCTGCACCAACACAAGTGCGAAAAGTGGTTTTTCAACACTAACACAAGTGCGAAAAGTGGTTTTTCAACACTACCACAAGTGCAAAAAGTGTTTTTTCCACACTAATACAAGTGCAAAAGTGGTTTCCTGCACCAACACATGTGCGAAACGTGGTTTTTCAACACTAACGCAAGTGCGAAAAGTGGTTTTTCAACACTAACACAAGTGCGAAAAGTGATTTTTCAACACTATCACAAGTGCAAAAAGTGTTTTTTCCACACTAACACAAGTGCGAAAAGTGGTTTTTCAACACTAACACAAGTGCGAAAGGTGGTTTTTCAACACTATCACAAGTGCAAAAAGTGTTTTTTCCACACTAATACAAGTGCAAAAGTGGTTTCCTGCACAAACACAAGTGCGAAAAGTGGTTTTTCAACACTAACAGAAGTGCGAAAAGTGGTTTTTCAACACTAATACAAGTGCGAAAAGTGGTTTTTCAACACTAACACAAGTGCGAAAAGTGGTTTTTCAACACTAACACAAGTGCGAAAAGTGTTTTTTCCACACTAATACAAGTGCAAAAGTGGTTTCCTGCACCAACACAAGTGCGAAAAGTGGTTTTTCAACACTAACACAAGTGCGAAAAGTGGTTTTTCAACACTATCACAAGTGCAAAAAGTGTTTTTTCCACACTAATACAAGTGCAAAAGTGGTTTCCTGCACCAACACAAATGCGAAAAGTGGTTTTTCAACACTAACACAAGTGCGAAAAGTGGTTTTTCAACACTAACACAAGTGCGAAAAGTGGTTTTTCAACACTAACACAAGTGCGAAAAGTGGTTTTTCAACACTAACACAAGTGCGAAAAGTGGTTTTTCCACACTAATACAAGTGCAAAAGTGGTTTCCCGTACCAACACAAGTGCGAAAAGTGGTTTTTCAACACTAACAAAAGTGCGAAAAGTGGTTTTTCAACACTAACACATGTGCGAAAAGTGTTTTTTCCACCTTAATACAAGTGCAAAAGTGGTTTCCTGCACCAACACAAGTGCGAAAAGTGGTTTTTCAACACTAACACAAGTGCGAAAAGTGGTTTTTCAACACTAACACAAGTGCGAAAAGTGGTTTTTCAACACCATCACAAGTGCAAAAAGTGGTTTTTCAACACTAACACAAGTGCGAAAAGTGGTTTTTCAACACTAACACAAGTGCGAAAAGTGGTTTTTCAACACCATCACAAGTGCAAAAAGTGTTTTTTCCACACTAATACAAGTGCAAAAGTGGTTTCGTGCACCAACACAAGTGCGTAAAGTGGTTTTTCAACACTAACACAAGTGCGAAAAGTGGGTTTTCAACACTAACACAAGTGCGAAAAGTGGGTTTTCAACACTATGACAAGTGCAAAAAGTGTTTTTTCCACAGGAATACAAGTGCAAAAGTGGTTTCCTGCACCAACACAAGTGCGAAAAGTGGTTTTTCAACACTATCACAAGTGCAAAAAGTGTTTTCTCCACACTAATACAAGTGCAAAAGTGGTTTCCTGCACCAACACAAGTGCGAAAAGTGGTTTTTCAACACTAACACAAGTGTGAAAAGTGGTTTTTCAACACTAACACAAGTGCGAAAAGTGGTTTTTCAACACTAACACAAGTGCGAAAAGTGTTTTTTCCACCTTAATACAAGTGCAAAAGTGGTTTCCTGCACCAACACAAGTGCGAAAAGTGGTTTTTCAACACTAACACAAGTGCAAAATGTGGTTTTTCAACACTAACACAAGTGCGAAAAGTGGTTTTTCAACACTAACAAGTGCAAAAAGTGGTTTTTCAACACTATCACAAGTGCAAAAAGTGTTTTTTCCACACTAATACAAGTGCAAAAGTGGTTTCCTGCACCAACACAAGTGCGAAAAGTGTTTTTTCAACACTAACACAAGTGCGAAAAGTGGTTTTTCAACACTAACACAAGTGCGAAAAGTGGTTTTTCAACACTATCACAACTGCAAAAAGTGGTTTTTCAACACTAACACAAGTGCAAAAAGTGGTTTTTCCACACTAATGCAAGTGCAAAAGTGGGTTCCTGCACCAACACAAGTGCAAAAAGTGGTTTTTCAACACTAACACAAGTGCGAAAAGTGGTTTTTCAACACTATCACAAGTGCAAAAAGTGGTTTTTCAACACTAACAGAAGTGCGAAAAGTGGTTTTTCAACACTAACACAAATGCGAAAAGTGGTTTTTCAACACTAACACAAGTGCGAAAAGTGGTTTTTCAACGCTAACACAAGTGCAAAAAGTGGTTTTCCACACTAATGCAAGTGCAAAAGTGGGTTCCTGCACCAACACAAGTGCAAAAAGTGGTTTTTCAACACTAACACAAGTGCGAAAAGTGGTTTTTCAACACTATCACAAGTGCAAAAAGTGGTTTTTCAACACTAACACAAGTGCGAAAAGTGGTTTTTCCACACTAATACAAGTGCAAAAGTGGTTTCCTGCACCAACACAAGTGCGAAAAGTGGTTTTTCAACACTAACACAAGTGCGAAAAGTCGTTTTTCAACACTAACACAAGTGCGAAAAGTGGTTTTTCAACACTATCACAAGTGCAAAAAGTGTTTTTCCACACTAATACAAGTGCAAAAGTGGTTTCCTGCACCAACACAAGTGCAAAAAGTGGTTTTTCAACACTAACACAAGTGTGACAAGTGGTTTCCTGCACCAACACAACTGCGAAAAGTGGTTATTCAACACTAACACAAGTGCGAAAAGTGGTTTTTCCACACTAATACAAGTGCAAAAGTGGTTTCCTGCACCAACACAAGTGCGAAAAGTGGTTTTTCAACACTAACACAAGTGCAAAAAGTGGTTTTTCAACATTATCACAAGTGCAAAAAGTGTTTTTTCCACACTAATACAAGTGCAAAAGTGGTTTCCTGCACCAACACAAGTGCGAAAAGTGGTTTTTCAACACTAACACAAGTGCGAAAAGTGGTTTTTCAACACTAACACAAGTGCAAAATGTGGTTTTTCAACACTAACACAAGTGCGAAAAGTGGTTTTTCAACACTAACAAGTGCAAAAAGTGGTTTTTCAACACTATCACAAGTGCAAAAAGTGTTTTTTCCACACTAATACAAGTGCAAAAGTGGTTTCCTGCACCAACACAAGTGCGAAAAGTGGTTTTTCAACACTAACACAAGTGCGAAAAGTGGTTTTTCAACACTAACACAAGTGCGAAAAGTGGTTTTTCAACACTATCACAACTGCAAAAAGTGGTTTTTCAACACTAACAGAAGTGCGAAAAGTGGTTTTTCAACACTAACACAAATGCGAAAAGTGGTTTTTCAACACTAACACAAGTGCGAAAAGTGGTTTTTCAACACTAACACAAGTGCAAAAAGTGGTTTTCCACACTAATGCAAGTGCAAAAGTGGGTTCCTGCACCAACACAAGTGCAAAAAGTGGTTTTTCAACACTAACACAAGTGCGAAAAGTGGTTTTTCAACACTATCACAAGTGCAAAAAGTGGTTTTTCAACACTAACACAAGTGCGAAAAGTGGTTTTTCCACACTAATACAAGTGCAAAAGTGGTTTCCTGCACCAACACAAGTGCGAAAAGTGGTTTTTCAACACTAACACAAGTGCGAAAAGTCGTTTTTCAACACTAACACAAGTGCGAAAAGTGGTTTTTCAACACTATCACAAGTGCAAAAAGTGTTTTTCCACACTAATACAAGTGCAAAAGTGGTTTCCTGCACCAACACAAGTGCAAAAAGTGGTTTTTCAACACTAACACAAGTGCGACAAGTGGTTTCCTGCACCAACACAACTGCGAAAAGTGGTTATTCAACACTAACACAAGTGCGAAAAGTGGTTTTTCCACACTAATACAAGTGCAAAAGTGGTTTCCTGCACCAACACAAGTGCGAAAAGTGGTTTTTCAACACTAACACAAGTGCAAAAAGTGGTTTTTCAACATTATCACAAGTGCAAAAAGTGTTTTTTCCACACTAATACAAGTGCAAAAGTGGTTTCCTGCACCAACACAAGTGCGAAAAGTGGTTTTTCAACACTAACACAAGTGCGAAAAGTGGTTTTTCAACACTAACACAAGTGCGAAAAGTGGTTTTTCAACACTATCACAAGTGCAAAAAGTGTTTTTTCCACACTAATACAAGTGCAAAAGTGGTTTCCTGCACCAACACAAGTGCGAAAAGTGGTTTTTCAACACTAACACAAGTGCAAAAAGTGGTTTTTCAACACTATCACAAGTGCGAAAAGTGTTTTTTCCACACTAATACAAGTGCAAACGTGGTTTCCTGCACCAACACAAGTGCAAAAAGTGGTTTTCAACACTAACACAAGTGCGAAAAGTGGTTTTTCAACACTAACACAAGTGCGAAAAGTGGTTTTTCAACACTATCACAAGTGCAAAAAGTGTTTTTTCCACACTAATACAAGTGCAAAAGTGGTTTCCTGCACCAACACAAGTGCGAAAAGTGGTTTTTCAACACTAACACAAGTGCGAAAAGTGGTTTTTCAACACTAACACAAGTGCGAAAAGTGGTTTTTCAACACTAACACAAGTGCGAAAAGTGGTTTTTCCACACTAATACAAGTGCAAAAGTTGTTTCCTGCACCAACACAAGTGCGAAAAGTGGTTTTTCAACACTAACACAAGTGCGAAAAGTGGTTTTTCAACACTATCACAAGTGCAAAAAGTGTTTTTTCCACACTAATACAAGTGCAAAAGTGGTTTCCTGCACCAACACAAGTGCGAAAAGTGGTTTTTCAACACTAACACAAGTGCGAAAAGTGGTTTTTCAACACTAACACAAGTGCGAAAAGTGGTTTTTCCACACTAATACAAGTGCAAAAGTGGTTTCCTGCACCAACACAAGTGCGAAAAGTGGTTTTTCAACACTAACACAAGTGCGAAAAGTGGTTTTTCAACACTAACACAAGTGCGAAAAGTGGTTTTTCAACACTATCACAAGTGCAAAAAGTGTTTTTTCCACACTAATACAAGTGCAAAAGTGGTTTCCTGCACCAACACAAGTGCGAAAAGTGGTTTTTCAACACTAACAAAAGTGCGAAAAGTGGTTTTTCAACACTAACACATGTGCGAAAAGTGTTTTTTCCACCTTAATACAAGTGCAAAAGTGGTTTCCTGCACCAACACAAGTGCGAAAAGTGGTTTTTCAACACTAACACAAGTGCGAAAAGTGGTTTTTCAACACTATCACAAGTGCAAAAATTGTTTTTTCCACACTAATACAAGTGCAAAAGTGGTTTCCTGCACCAACACAAGTGCGAAAAGTGGTTTTCAACACTAACACAAGTGCGAAAAGTGGTTTTTCAACACTAACACAAGTGCGAAAAGTGGTTTTTCAACACTAACACAAGTGCGAAAAGTGGTTTTTCAACACTATCACAAGTGCAAAAAGTGTTTTTTCCACACTAATACAAGTGCAAAAGTGGTTTCCTGCACCAACACAAGTGCGAAAAGTGGTTTTTCAACACTAACACAAGTGCGAAAAGTGGTTTTTCAACACTAACACAAGTGCGAAAAGTGGTTTTTCAACACTAACACAAGTGCGAAAAGTGGTTTTTCCACACTAATACAAGTGCAAAAGTGGTTTCCTGCACCAACACAAGTGCGAAAAGTGGTTTTTCAACACTAACACAAGTGCGAAAAGTGGTTTTTCAACACTATCACAAGTGCAAAAAGTGTTTTTTCCACACTAAAACAAGTGCAAAAGTGGTTTCCTGCACCAACACAAGTGCGAAAAGTGGCTTTTCAACACTAACACAAGTGCGAAAAGTGGTTTTTCAACACTAACACAAGTGCGAAAAGTGGTTTTTCCACACTAATACAAGTGCAAAAGTGGTTTCCTGCACCAACACAAGTGCGAAAAGTGGTTTTTCAACACTAACACAAGTGCGAAAAGTGGTTTTTCAACACTATCACAAGTGCAAAAAGTGTTTTTTCCACACTAATACAAGTGCAAAAGTGGTTTCCTGCACCAACACAAGTGCGAAAAGTGGTTTTTCAACACTAACAAAGTGCGAAAAGTGGTTTTTCAACACTAACACATGTGCGAAAAGTGTTTTTTCCACATTAATACAAGTGCAAAAGTGGTTTCCTGCACCAACACAAGTGCGAAAAGTGGTTTTTCAACACTAACACAAGTGCGAAAAGTGGTTTTTCAACACTATCACAAGTGCAAAAAGTGTTTTTTCCACACTATTACAAGTGCAAAAGTGGTTTCCTGCACAAACACAAATGCGAAACGTGGTTTTTCAACACTAACACAAGTGCGAAAAGTGGTTTTTCAACACTAACACAAGTGCGAAAAGTGGTTTTTCAACACTATCGCAAGTGCGAAAAGTGGTTTTTCAACACTAACACAAGTGCGAAAAGTGGTTTTTCAACACTATCACAAGTGCAAAAAGTGTTTTTTCCACACTAATACAAGTGCAAAAGTGGTTTCCTGCACCAACACAAGTGCGAAAAGTGGTTTTTCAACACTAACACAAGTGCAAAAAGTGGTTTTTCAACACTATCACAAGTGCGAAAAGTGTTTTTTCCACACTAATACAAGTGCAAACGTGGTTTCCTGCACCAACACAAGTGCAAAAAGTGGTTTTCAACACTAACACAAGTGCGAAAAGTGGTTTTTCAACACTAACACAAGTGCGAAAAGTGGTTTTTCAACACTATCACAAGTGCAAAAAGTGTTTTTTCCACACTAATACAAGTGCAAAAGTGGTTTCCTGCACCAACACAAGTGCGAAAAGTGGTTTTTCAACACTAACACAAGTGCGAAAAGTGGTTTTTCAACACTAACACAAGTGCGAAAAGTGGTTTTTCAACACTAACACAAGTGCGAAAAGTGGTTTTTCCACACTAATACAAGTGCAAAAGTGGTTTCCTGCACCAACACAAGTGCGAAAAGTGGTTTTTCAACACTAACACAAGTGCGAAAAGTGGTTTTTCAACACTATCACAAGTGCAAAAAGTGTTTTTTCCACACTAATACAAGTGCAAAAGTGGTTTCCTGCACCAACACAAGTGCGAAAAGTGGTTTTTCAACACTAACACAAGTGCGAAAAGTGGTTTTTCAACACTAACACAAGTGCGAAAAGTGGTTTTTCCACACTAATACAAGTGCAAAAGTGGTTTCCTGCACCAACACAAGTGCGAAAAGTGGTTTTTCAACACTAACACAAGTGCGAAAAGTGGTTTTTCAACACTAACACAAGTGCGAAAAGTGGTTTTTCAACACTATCACAAGTGCAAAAAGTGTTTTTTCCACACTAATACAAGTGCAAAAGTGGTTTCCTGCACCAACACAAGTGCGAAAAGTGGTTTTTCAACACTAACAAAAGTGCGAAAAGTGGTTTTTCAACACTAACACATGTGCGAAAAGTGTTTTTTCCACCTTAATACAAGTGCAAAAGTGGTTTCCTGCACCAACACAAGTGCGAAAAGTGGTTTTTCAACACTAACACAAGTGCGAAAAGTGGTTTTTCAACACTATCACAAGTGCAAAAATTGTTTTTTCCACACTAATACAAGTGCAAAAGTGGTTCCCTGCACCAACACAAGTGCGAAAAGTGGTTTTCAACACTAACACAAGTGCGAAAAGTGGTTTTTCAACACTAACACAAGTGCGAAAAGTGGTTTTTCAACACTAACACAAGTGCGAAAAGTGGTTTTTCAACACTATCACAAGTGCAAAAAGTGTTTTTTCCACACTAATACAAGTGCAAAAGTGGTTTCCTGCACCAACACAAGTGCGAAAAGTGGTTTTTCAACACTAACACAAGTGCGAAAAGTGGTTTTTCAACACTAACACAAGTGCGAAAAGTGGTTTTTCAACACTAACACAAGTGCGAAAAGTGGTTTTTCCACACTAATACAAGTGCAAAAGTGGTTTCCTGCACCAACACAAGTGCGAAAAGTGGTTTTTCAACACTAACACAAGTGCGAAAAGTGGTTTTTCAACACTATCACAAGTGCAAAAAGTGTTTTTTCCACACTAAAACAAGTGCAAAAGTGGTTTCCTGCACCAACACAAGTGCGAAAAGTGGCTTTTCAACACTAACACAAGTGTGAAAAGTGGTTTTTCAACACTAACACAAGTGCGAAAAGTGGTTTTTCCACACTAATACAAGTGCAAAAGTGGTTTCCTGCACCAACACAAGTGCGAAAAGTGGTTTTTCAACACTAACACAAGTGCGAAAAGTGGTTTTTCAACACTATCACAAGTGCAAAAAGTGTTTTTTCCACACTAATACAAGTGCAAAAGTGGTTTCCTGCACCAACACAAGTGCGAAAAGTGGTTTTTCAACACTAACAAAGTGCGAAAAGTGGTTTTTCAACACTAACACATGTGCGAAAAGTGTTTTTTCCACCTTAATACAAGTGCAAAAGTGGTTTCCTGCACCAACACAAGTGCGAAAAGTGGTTTTTCAACACTAACACAAGTGCGAAAAGTGGTTTTTCAACACTATCACAAGTGCAAAAAGTGTTTTTTCCACACTAATACAAGTGCAAAAGTGGTTTCCTGCACAAACACAAATGCGAAACGTGGTTTTTCAACACTAACACAAGTGCGAAAAGTGGTTTTTCAACACTAACACAAGTGCGAAAAGTGGTTTTTCAACACTATCACAAGTGCAAAAAGTGTTTTTTCCACACTAATACAAGTGCAAAAGTGGTTTCGTGCACCAACACAAGTGCGAAAAGTGGTTTTTCAACACTAACACAAGTGCGAAAAGTGGGTTTTCAACACTAACACAAGTGCGAAAAGTGGGTTTTCAACACTATGACAAGTGCAAAAAGTGTTTTTCCACAGGAATACAAGTGCAAAAGTGGTTTCCTGCACCAACACAAGTGCGAAAAGTGGTTTTTCAACACTATCACAAGTGCAAAAAGTGTTTTCTCCACACTAATACAAGTGCAAAAGTGGTTTCCTGCACCAACACAAGTGCGAAAAGTGGTTTTTCAACACTAACACAAGTGCGAAAAGTGGTTTTTCAACACTAACACAAGTGCGAAAAGTGTTTTTTCCACCTTAATACAAGTGCAAAAGTGGTTTCCTGCACCAACACAAGTGCGAAAAGTGGTTTTTCAACACTAACACAAGTGCGAAATGTGGTTTTTCAACACTAACACAAGTGCGAAAAGTGGTTTTTCAACACTAACACAAGTGCGAAAAGTGGTTTTTCAACACTATCACAAGTGCAAAAAGTGTTTTTTCCACACTAATACAAATGCAAAAGTGGTTTCCTGCACCAACACAAGTGCGAAAAGTGGTTTTTCAACACTAACACAAGTGCGAAAAGTGGTTTTTCCACACTAATACAAGTGCAAAAGTGTTTTCCTGCACCAACACAAGTGCGAAAAGTGGTTTTTCAACACTAACACAAGTGCGAATAGTGGTTTTTCAACACTAACACAAGTGCAAAAAGTGGTTTTTCAACACTATCACAAGTGCAAAAAGTGTTTTTTCCACACTAATACAAGAGCAAAAGTGGTTTCGTGCACCAACATAAGTGCGAAAAGTGGTTTTTCAACACTACCAAAGTGCAAAAAGTGTTTTTTCCACACTAATACAAGTGCAAAAGTGGTTTCCTGCACCAACACAAGTGCGAAAAGTGGTTTTTCAACACTAACACAAGTGCGAAAAGTGGTTTTTCAACACTATCACAAGCGCAAAAAGTGTTTTTTCCACACTAATACAAGTGCAAAAGTGGTTTCCTGCACCAACACAAGTGCGAAACGTGGTTTTTCAACACTAACACAAGTGCGAAAAGTGGTTTTTCAACACTAACACAAGTGCGAAAAGTGGTTTTTCAACACTATCACAAGTGCAAAAAGTGTTTTTCCCACACTAATGCAAGTGCAAAAGTGGTTTCGTGCACCAACACAAGTGCGAAAAGTGGTTTTTCAACACTAACACAAGTGCGAAAAGGGGTTTTTCAACACTAACACAAGTGCGAAAAGTGGTTTTCCAACACTATCACAAGTGCAAAAAGTGTTTTTTCCACACTAATACAAGTGCAAAAAGTGGTTTTTCAACACTAACACAAGTGCGACAAGTGATTTCCTGCACCAACACAAGTGCAAAAAGTGGTTTTTCAACACTAACACAAGTGCGACAAGTGATTTCCTGCACCAACACAAGTGCGAAAAGTGGATTTTCAACACTAACGAAACTGCGAAAAGTGGTTTTTCCACACGAATACAAGTGCAAAAGTGGTTTCCTGCACCAACACAAGTGCGAAAAGTGGTTTTTCAACACTAACACAAGTGCGAAAAGTGGTTTTTCAACACTAACACAAGTGCAAAAAGTGGTTTTTCAACACAATCACAAGTGCAAAAAGTGGTTATTCAACACTAAGACAAGTGCGAAAAGTGGTTTTTCCACACTAATACAAGTGCAAAAGTGGTTTCCTGCACCAACACAAGTGCAAAAAGTGGTTTTTCAACACCAACACAAGTGCGAAAAGTGGTTTTTCAACACTATCACAAGTGCAAAAAGTGTTTTTTCCACACTAATACAAGTGCAAAAGTGGTTTCCTGCACCAACACAAGTGCGAAAAGTGGTTTTTCAACACTAACACAAGTGCAAAAAGTGGTTTTTCAACACTATCACAAGTGCAAAAAGTGTTTTTTCCACACTAATACAAGTGCAAAAGTGGTTTCCTGCACCAACACAAGTGCGAAAAGTGGTTTTTCAACACTAACACAAGTGCGAAAAGTGGTTTTCAACACTATCACAAGTGCGAAAAGTGTTTTTTCCACACTAATACAAGTGCAAACGTGGTTTCCTGCACCAACACAAGTGCGAAAAGTGGTTTTTCAACACTAACACAAGTGCGAAAAGTGGTTTTTCAACACTAACACAAGTGCGAAAAGTGGTTTTTCAACACTAACACAAGTGCGAAAAGTGGTTTTTCCACTCTAATACAAGTGCAAAAGTGGTTTCCTGCACCAACACAAGTGCGAAAAGTGGTTTTTCAACACTAACACAAGTGCGAAAAGTGGTTTTTCAACACTATCACAAGTGCAAAAAGTGGTTTTTCCACACTAATACAAGTGCAAAAGTGGTTTCCTGCACCAACACAAGTGCGAAAAGTGGTTTTTCAACACTAACACAAGTGCAAAAAGTGGTTTTTCAACACTATCACAAGTGCAAAAAGTGTTTTTTCCACACTAATACAAGTGCAAAAGTGGTTTCCTGCACCAACACAAGTGCGAAAAGTGGTTTTTCAACACTAACACAAGTGCGAAAAGTGGTTTTCAACACTATCACAAGTGCGAAAAGTGTTTTTTCCACACTAATACAAGTGCAAACGTGGTTTCCTGCACCAACACAAGTGCGAAAAGTGGTTTTTCAACACTAACACAAGTGCGAAAAGTGGTTTTTCAACACTAACACAAGTGCGAAAAGTGGTTTTTCAACACTAACACAAGTGCGAAAAGTGGTTTTTCCACTCTAATACAAGTGCAAAAGTGGTTTCCTGCACCAACACAAGTGCGAAAAGTGGTTTTTCAACACTAACACAAGTGCGAAAAGTGGTTTTTCAACACTATCACAAGTGCAAAAAGTGGTTTTTCCACACTAATACAAGTGCAAAAGTGGTTTCCTGCACCAACACAAGTGCGAAAAGTGGTTTTTCAACACTAACACAAGTGCGAAAAGTGGTTTTTCAACACTATCACAAGTGCAAAAAGTGTTTTTTCCACACTAATACAAGTGCAAAAGTGGTTTCCTGCACCAACACAAGTGCGAAAAGTGGTTTTTCAACACTAACAAAAGTGCGAAAAGTGGTTTTTCAACACTAACACATGTGCAAAAAGTGTTTTTTCCACCTTAATACAAGTGCAAAAGTGGTTTCCTGCACCAACACAAGTGCGAAAAGTGGTTTTTCAACACTAACACAAGTGCGAAATGTGGTTTTTCAACACTAACACAAGTGCAAAAAGTGTTTTTTCAACACTAACACAAGTGCGAAAAGTGGTTTTTCACCACTAACACAAGTGCGAAAAGTGGTTTTTCAAAACTATCACAAGTGCAAAAAGTGTTTTTTCCACACTAATACAAGTGCAAAAGTGGTTTCCTGCACCAACACAAGTGCGAAAAGTGGTTTTTCAACACTAACACAAGTGCGAAAAGTGGTTTTTCAACACTAACACAAGTGCGAAAAGTGGTTTTTCAACACTAACACAAGTGCGAAATGTGGTTTTACCACACTAATACAAGTGCAAAAGTGGTTTCCTGCACCAACACAAGTGCGAAAAGTGGTTTTTCAACACTAACACAAGTGCGAAAAGTGGTTTTTCAACACTATCACAAGTGCAAAAATTGGTTTTTCCACACTAATGCAAGTGCAAAAGTGGTTTCCTGCACCAACACAAGTGCGAAAAGTGGTTTTTCAACACTAACACAAGTGCGAAAAGTGGTTTTTCAACACTATCACAAGTGCAAAAAGTGTTTTTTCCACACTAATACAAGTGCAAAAGTGGTTTCCTGCACCAACACAAGTGCGAAAAGTGGTTTTTCAACACTAACAAAAGTGCGAAAAGTGGTTTTTCAACACTAACACATGTGCGAAAAGTGTTTTTTCCACCTTAATACAAGTGCAAAAGTGGTTTCCTGCACCAACACAAGTGCGAAAAGTGGTTTTTCAACACTAACACAAGTGCGAAAAGTGGTTTTTCAACACTATCACAAGTGCAAAAAGTGTTTTTTCCACACTAATACAAGTGCAAAAGTGGTTTCCTGCACCCACACAAGTGCGAAAAGTGGTTTTTCAACACTAACAAAAGTGCGAAAAGTGGTTTTTCAACACTAACACATGTGCGAAAAGTGTTTTTTCCACCTTAATACAAGTGCAAAAGTGGTTTCCTGCACCAACACAAGTGCGAAAAGTGGTTTTTCAACACTAACACAAGTGTGAAATGTGGTTTTTCAACACTAACACAAGTGCGAAAAGTGGTTTTTCAACACTAACACAAGTGCAAAAAGTGGTTTTTCAACACTAACACAAGTGCGAAAAGTGGTTTTTCAACACTAACACAAGTGCGAAAAGTGGTTTTTCAACACTAACACAAGTGCGAAAAGTGGTTTTTCCACACTAATACAAGTGCAAAAGTGGTTTCCTGCACCAACACAAGTGCGAAAAGTGGTTTTTCAACACTAACACAAGTGCAAAAAGTGGTTTTTCAACACTATCACAAGTGCAAAAAGTGGTTTTTCCACACTAATACAAGTGCAAAAGTGGTTTCCTGCACCAACACAAGTGCGAAAAGTGGTTTTTCAACACTAACACAAGTGCGAAAGTGGTTTTTCAACACTAACACAAGTGCGAAAAGTGGTTTTTCAACACTATCACAAGTGCAAAAAGCGTTTTTTCCACACTAATACAAGTGCAAAAGTGGTTTCCTGCACCAACACAACTGCGAAAAATGGTTTTTCAACACTAACAAAAGTGCGAAAAGTGGTTTTTCAACACTAACACATGTGTGAAAAGTGTTTTTTCCACCTTAATACAAGTGCAAAAGTGGTTTTTCAACACTAACACAAGTGCGAAAAGTGGTTTTTCAACACTATCACACGTGCAAAAAGTGGTTTTTCCACACTAATACAAGTGCAAAAGTGGTTTCCTGCACCAACACAAGTGCGAAACGTGGTTTTTCAACACTAACACAAGTGCGAAAAGTGGTTTTTCAACACTATCACAAGTGCAAAAAGTGTTTTTTCCACACTAATACAAGTGCAAAAGTGGTTTCGTGCACCAACACAAGTGCGAAAAGTGCTTTTTCAACACTAACACAAGTGCGAAAAGTGGATTTTCAACACTAACACAAGTGCGAAAAGTGGGTTTTCAACACTATCACAATTGCAAAAAGTGTTTTTTCCACACTAATACAAGTGCAAAAGTGGTTTCCTGCACCAACACAAGTGCGAAAAGTGGTTTTTCAACACTAACACAAGTGCGAAAAGTGGTTTTTCAACACTATCACAAGTGCAAAAAGTGTTTTTTCCACACTAATACAAGTGTAAAAGTGGTTTCCTGCACCAACACAAGTGCGAAAAGTGGTTTTTCAACACTAACACAAGTGCGAAAAGTGGTTTTTCAACACTAACACAAGTGCGAAATGTGGTTTTTCCACACTAATACAAGTGCAAAAGTGGTTTCCTGCACCAACACAAATGCGAAAAGTGGTTTTTCAACACTAACACAAGTGCGAAATGTGGTTTTTCAACACTAACACAAGTGCGAAAAGTGGTTTTTCAACACTAACACAAGTGCGAAAAGTGGTTTTTCAACACTAACACAAGTGCGAAAAGTGGTTTTTCCACACTAATACAAGTGCAAAAGTGGTTTCCTGCACCAACACAAGTGCGAAAAGTGGTTTTTCAACACTAACACAAGTGCGAAAAGTGGTTTTTCAACACTACCACAAGTGCAAAAAGTGTTTTTTCCACACTAATACAAGTGCAAAAGTGGTTTCCTGCACCAACACATGTGCGAAACGTGGTTTTTCAACACTAACACAAGTGCGAAAAGTGGTTTTTCAACACTAACACAAGTGCGAAAAGTGGTTTTTCAACACTATCACAAGTGCATAAAGTGTTTTTTCCACACTAATACAAGTGCAAAAGTGGTTTCGTGCACAAACACAAGTGCGAAAAGTGGTTTTTCAACACTAACACAAGTGCGAAAAGTGGTTTTTCAACACTAACACAAGTGCGAAAGGTGGTTTTTCAACACTATCACAAGTGCAAAAAGTGTTTTTTCCACACTAATACAAGTGCAAAAGTGGTTTCCTGCACAAACACAAGTGCGAAAAGTGGTTTTTCAACACTAACAGAAGTGCGAAAAGTGGTTTTTCAACACTAATACAAGTGCGAAAAGTGGTTTTTCAACACTAACACAAGTGCGAAAAGTGGTTTTTCAACACTAACACAAGTGCGAAAAGTGGTTTTTCAACACTAACACAAGTGCGAAAAGTGTTTTTTCCACACTAATACAAGTGCAAAAGTGGTTTCCTGCACCAACACAAGTGCGAAAAGTGGTTTTTCAACACTAACACAAGTGCGAAAAGTGGTTTTTCAACACTAACACAAGTGCGCAAAGTGGTTTTTCAACACTATCACAAGTGCAAAAAGTGTTTTTTCCACACTAATACAAGTGCAAAAGTGCTTTCCTGCACCAACACAAATGCAAAAAGTGGTTTTTCAACACTAACACAAGTGCGAAAAGTGGTTTTTCAACACTAACACAAGTGCGAAAAGTGGTTTTTCAACACTAACACAAGTGCGAAAAGTGGTTTTTCAACACTAACACAAGTGCGAAAAGTGGTTTTTCCACACTAATACAAGTGCAAAAAGTGTTTTTTCCACACTAATATAAGTGCAAAAGTGGTTTCGTGCACCAACACAAGTGCGAAAAGTGGTTTTTCAACACTAACACAAGTGCGAAAAGTGGTTTTTCAACACTAACACAAGTGCGAAAGGTGGTTTTTCAACACTATCACAAGTGCAAAAAGTGTTTTTTCCACACTAATACAAGTACAAAAGTGGTTTCCTGCACCAACACAAGTGCAAAAAGTGGTTTTTCAACACTAACAGAAGTGCGAAAAGTGGTTTTTCAACACTAACACAAATGCAAAAAGTGGTTTTTCAACACTAACACAAGTGCGAAAAGTGGTTTTTCAACACTAACACAAGTGCAAAAAGTGGTTTTTCCACACTAATGCAAGTGCAAAAGTGGGTTCCTGCACCAACACAAGTGCAAAAAGTGGTTTTTCAACACTAACACAAGTGCGAAAAGTGGTTTTTCAACACTATCACAAGTGCAAAAAGTGGTTTTTCAACAATAACACAAGTGCGAAAAGTGGTTTTTCCACACTAATACAAGTGCAAAAGTGGTTTCCTGCACCAACACAAGTGCGAAAAGTGGTTTTTCAACACTAACACAAGTGCGAAAAGTGGTTTTTCAACACTAACACAAGTGCGAAAAGTGGTTTTTCAACACTATCACAAGTGCAAAAAGTGTTTTTCCACACTAATACAAGTGCAAAAGTGGTTTCCTGCACCAACACAAGTGCAAAAAGTGGTTTTTCAACACTAACACAAGTGCGACAAGTGGTTTCCTGCACCAACACAACTGCGAAAAGTGGTTATTCAACACTAACACAAGTGCGAAAAGTGGTTTTTCCACACTAATACAAGTGCAAAAGTGGTTTCCTGCACCAACACAAGTGCGAAAAGTGGTTTTTCAACACTAACACAAGTGCAAAAAGTGGTTTTTCAACACTATCACAAGTGCAAAAAGTGTTTTTTCCACACTAATACAAGTGCAAAAGTGGTTTCCTGCACCAACACAAGTGCGAAAAGTGGTTTTTCAACACTAACACAAGTGCGAAAAGTGGTTTTTCAACACTAACACAAGTGCGAAAAGTGGTTTTTCAACACTATCACAAGTGCAAAAAGTGTTTTTTCCACACTAATACAAGTGCAAAAGTGGTTTCCTGCACCAACACAAGTGCGAAAAGTGGTTTTTCAACACTAACACAAGTGCGAAAAGTGGTTTTTCAACACTATCACAAGTGCAAAAAGTGTTTTTTCCACACTAATACAAGTGCAAATGTGGTTTCCTGCACCAACACAAGTGCGAAAAGTGGTTTTTCAACACTAACACAAGTGCGAAAAGTGGTTTTTCAACACTAACACAAGTGCGAAAAGTGGTTTTTCAACACTAACACAAGTGCGAAAAGTGGTTTTTCCACACTAATACAAGTGCAAAAGTGGTTTCCTGCACCAACACAAGTGCGAAAAGTGGTTTTTCAACACTAACACAAGTGCGAAAAGTGGTTTTTCAACACTATCACAAGTGCAAAAAGTGTTTTTTCCACACTAATACAAGTGCAAAAGTGGTTTCCTGCACCCACACAAGTGCGAAAAGTGGTTTTTCAACACTAACAAAAGTGCGAAAAGTGGTTTTTCAACACTAACACATGTGCAAAAAGTGTTTTTTCCACCTTAATACAAGTGCAAAAGTGGTTTCCTGCACCAACACAAGTGCGAAAAGTGGTTTTTCAACACTAACACAAGTGCGAAATGTGGTTTTTCAACACTAACACAAGTGCGAAAAGTGGTTTTTCAACACTAACACAAGTGCGAAAAGTGGTTTTTCAACACTAACACAAGTGCGAAAAGTGGTTTTTCAACACTAACACAAGTGCGAAAAATGGTTTTTCAACACTATCACAAGTGCAAAAAGTGTTTTTTCCACACTAATACAAGTGCAAAAGTGGTTTCGTGCACCAACACAAGTGCGAAAAGTGGTTTTTCAACACTAACACAAGTGCGAAAAGTGGTTTTTCAACACTATCACAAGTGCAAAAAGTGGTTTTTCCACACTAATACAAGTGCAAAAGTGGTTTCCTGCACCAACACAAGTGCGAAAAGTGGTTTTTCAACACTAACACAAGTGCGAAAAGTGGTTTTTCAACACTATCACAAGTGCAAAAAGTGTTTTTTCCACACTAATACAAGTGCAAAAGTGGTTTCCTGCACCAACACAAGTGCGAAAAGTGGTTTTTCAACACTAACACAGTGCGAAAAGTGGTTTTTCAACACTAACACAAGTGCGAAAAGTGGTTTTTCCACACTAATACAAGTGCAAAAGTGGTTTCCTGCACCAACACAAGTGCGAAAAGTGGTTTTTCAACACTAACACAAGTGCAAAAAGTGGTTTTTCAACACTATCACAAGTGCAAAAAGTGGTTTTTCCACACTAATACAAGTGCAAAAGTGGTTTCCTGCACCAACACAAGTGCGAAAAGTGGTTTTTCAACACTAACACAAGTGCGAAAAGTGGTTTTTCAACACTAACACAAGTGCGAAAAGTGGTTTTTCAACACTAACACAAGTGCGCTAAGTGGTTTTTCAACACTATCACAAGTGCAAAAAGTGTTTTTTCCACACTAATACAAGTGCAAAAGTGGTTTCTTGCACCAACACAAGTGTGAAAAGTGCTTTTTCAACACTAACACAAGTGCGAAAAGTGGATTTTCAACACTAACACAAGTGCGAAAAGTGGGTTTTCAACACTATCACAATTGCAAAAAGTGTTTTTTCCACACTAATACAAGTGCAAAAGTGGTTTACTGCACCAACACAAGTGCGAAAAGTGGTTTTCAACACTAACACAAGTGCGAAAAGTGGTTTTTCAACACTATCACAAGTGCAAAAAGTGTTTTTTCCACACTATCACAAGTGCAAAAAGTGTTTTTTCCGCACTAATACAAGTGCAAAAGTGGTTTCGTGCACCAACACAAGTGCGAAAAGTGGTTTTTCAACACTAACACAAGTGCGAAAAGTGGTTTTTCAACACTATCACAAGTGCAAAAAGTGGTTTTTCCACACTAATACAAGTGCAAAAGTGGTTTCCTGCACCAACACAAGTGCGAAAAGTGGTTTTTCAACACTAACACAAGTGCGAAAAGTGGTTTTTCAACACTATCACAAGTGCAAAAAGTGTTTTTTCCACACTAATACAAGTGCAAAAGTGGTTTCCTGCACCCACACAAGTGCGAAAAGTGGTTTTTCAACACTAACAAAAGTGCGAAAAGTGGTTTTTCAACACTAACACATGTGCGAAAAGTGTTTTTTCCACCTTAATACAAGTGCAAAAGTGGTTTCCTGCACCAACACAAGTGCGAAAAGTGGTTTTTCAACACTAACACAAGTGCGAAATGTGGTTTTTCAACACTAACACAAGTGCGAAAAGTGGTTTTTCAACACTAACACAAGTGCGAAAAGTGGTTTTTCAACACTAACACAAGTGCGAAAAGTGGTTTTTCAACACTAACACAAGTGCGAAAAGTGGTTTTTCAACACTATCACAAGTGCAAAAAGTGTTTTTTCCACACTAATACAAGTGCAAAAGTGGTTTCGTGCACCAACACAAGTGCGAAATGTGGTTTTTCAACACTAACACAAGTGCGAAATGTGGTTTTTCAACACTAACACAAGTGCGAAAAGTGGTTTTTCAACACTAACACAAGTGCGAAAAGTGGTTTTTCAACACTAACACAAGTGCGAAAAGTGGTTTTTCAACACTAACACAAGTGCGAAAAGTGGTTTTTCAACACTAACACAAGTGCGAAAAGTGGTTTTTCAACACTAACACAAGTGCGAAAAGTGGTTTTTCAACACTAACACAAGTGCGAAAAGTGGTTTTTCAACACTAACACAAGTGCGAAAAGTGGTTTTTCAACACTATCACAAGTGCAAAAAGTGTTTTTTCCACACTAATACAAGTGCAAAAGTGGTTTCGTGCACCAACACAAGTGCGAAAAGTGGTTTTTCAACACTAACACAAGTGCGAAAAGTGGTTTTTCAACACTATTACAAGTGCAAAAAGTGGTTTTTCCACACTAATACAAGTGCAAAAGTGGTTTCCTGCACCAACACAAGTGCGAAAAGTGGTTTTTCAACACTAACACAAGTGCGAAAAGTGGTTTTTCAACACTATCACAAGTGCAAAAAGTGTTTTTTCCACACTAATACAAGTGCAAAAGTGGTTTCCTGCACCAACACAAGTGCGAAAAGTGGTTTTTCAACACTAACACAAGTGCGAAAAGTGGTTTTTCAACACTAACACAAGTGCGAAAAGTGGTTTTTCCACACTAATGCAAGTGCAAAAGTGGTTTCCTGCACCAACACAAGTGCGAAAAGTGGTTTTTCAACACTAACACAAGTGCAAAAAGTGGTTTTTCAACACTATCACAAGTGCAAAAAGTGGTTTTTCCACACTAATACAAGTGCAAAAGTGGTTTCCTGCACCAACACAAGTGCGAAAAGTGGTTTTTCAACACTAACACAAGTGCGAAAAGTGGTTTTTCAACACTAACACAAGTGCGAAAAGTGGTTTTTCAACACTATCACAAGTGCAAAAAGCGTTTTTTCCACACTAATACAAGTGCAAAAGTGGTTTCCTGCACCAACACAACTGCGAAAAATGTTTTTTCAACACTAACAAAAGTGCGAAAAGTGGTTTTTCAACACTAACACATGTGCGAAAAGTGTTTTTTCCACCTTAATACAAGTGCAAAAGTGGTTTTTCAACACTAACACAAGTGCGAAAAGTGGTTTTTCAACACTAACACAAGTGCGAAAAGTGGTTTTTCAACACTATCACAAGTGCAAAAAGTGTTTTTTCCACACTAATACAAGTGCAAAAGTGGTTTCGTGCACCAACACAAGTGCGAAAAGTGCTTTTTCAACACTAACACAAGTGCGAAAAGTGGATTTTCAACACTAACACAAGTGCGAAAAGTGGGTTTTCAACACTATCACAATTGCAAAAAGTGTTTTTTCCACACTAATACAAGTGCAAAAGTGGTTTCCTGCACCAACACAAGTGCGAAAAGTGGTTTTTCAACACTAACACAAGTGCGAAAAGTGGTTTTTCAACACTATCACAAGTGCAAAAAGTGTTTTTTCCACACTATCACAAGTGCAAAAAGTGTTTTTTCCACACTAATACAAGTGCAAAAGTGGTTTCGTGCACCAACACAAGTGCGAAAAGTGGTTTTTCAACACTAACACAAGTGCGAAAAGTGGTTTTTCAACAATATCACAAGTGCAAAAAGTGGTTTTTCCACACTAATACAAGTGCAAAAGTGGTTTCCTGCACCAACACAAGTGCGAAAAGTGGTTTTTCAACACTAACACAAGTGCGAAAAGTGGTTTTTCAACACTATCACAAGTGCAAAAAGTGTTTTTTCCACACTAATACAAGTGCAAAAGTGGTTTCCTGCACCCACACAAGTGCGAAAAGTGGTTTTTCAACACTAACAAAAGTGCGAAAAGTGGTTTTTCAACACTAACACGTGCGAAAAGTGTTTTTTCCACCTTAATACAAGTGCAAAAGTGGTTTCCTGCACCAACACAAGTGCGAAAAGTGGTTTTTCAACACTAACACAAGTGTGAAATGTGGTTTTTCAACACTAACACAAGTGCGAAAAGTGGTTTTTCAACACGAACACAAGTGCAAAAAGTGGTTTTTCAACACTAACACAAGTGCGAAAAGTGGTTTTTCAATACTAACACAAGTGCGAAAATTGGTTTTTCAACACTAACACAAGTGCGAAAAGTGGTTTTTCCACACTAATACAAGTGCAAAAGTGGTTTCCTGCACCAACACAAGTGCGAAAAGTGGTTTTTCAACACTAACACAAGTGCAAAAAGTGGTTTTTCAACACTATCACAAGTGCAAAAAGTGGTTTTTCCACACTAATACAAGTGCAAAAGTGGTTTCCTGCACCAACACAAGTGCGAAAAGTGGTTTTTCAACACTAACACAAGTGCGAAAGTGGTTTTTCAACACTAACACAAGTGCGAAAAGTGGTTTTTCAACACTATCACAAGTGCAAAAAGCGTTTTTTCCACACTAATACAAGTGCAAAAGTGGTTTCCTGCACCAACACAACTGCGAAAAATGGTTTTTCAACACTAACAAAAGTGCGAAAAGTGGTTTTTCAACACTAACACATGTGCGAAAAGTGTTTTTTCCACCTTAATACAAGTGCAAAAGTGGTTTTTCAACACTAACACAAGTGCGAAAAGTGGTTTTTCAACACTATCACACGTGCAAAAAGTGTTTTTTCCACACTAATACAAGTGCAAAAGTGGTTTCCTGCACCAACACAAGTGCGAAACGTGGTTTTTCAACACTAACACAAGTGCGAAAAGTGGTTTTTCAACACTATCACAAGTGCAAAAAGTGTTTTTTCCACACTAATACAAGTGCAAAAGTGGTTTCGTGCACCAACACAAGTGCGAAAAGTGCTTTTTCAACACTAACACAAGTGCGAAAAGTGGATTTTCAACACTAACACAAGTGCGAAAAGTGGGTTTTCAACACTATCACAATTGCAAAAAGTGTTTTTTCCACACTAATACAAGTGCAAAAGTGGTTTCCTGCACCAACACAAGTGCGAAAAGTGGTTTTTCAACACTAACACAAGTGCAAAATGTGGTTTTTCAACACTATCACAAGTGCAAAAAGTGTTTTTTCCACACTAATACAAGTGCAAAAGTGGTTTCGTGCACCAACACAAGTGCGAAAAGTGGTTTTTCAACACTAACACAAGTGCGAAAAGTGGTTTTTCAACACTATCACAAGTGCAAAAAGTGGTTTTTCCACACTAATACAAGTGCAAAAGTGGTTTCCTGCACCAACACAAGTGCGAAAAGTGGTTTTTCAACACTAACACAAGTGCGAAAAGTGGTTTTTCAACACTATCACAAGTGCAAAAAGTGTTTTTTCCACACTAATACAAGTGCAAAAGTGGTTTCCTGCACCCACACAAGTGCGAAAAGTGGTTTTTCAACACTAACAAAAGTGCGAAAAGTGGTTTTTCAACACTAACACATGTGCGAAAAGTGTTTTTTCCACCTTAATACAAGTGCAAAAGTGGTTTCCTGCACCAACACAAGTGCGAAAAGTGGTTTTTCAACACTAACACAAGTGCGAAATGTGGTTTTTCAAGACTAACACAAGTGCGAAAAGTGGTTTTTCAACACTAACACAAGTGCGAAAAGTGGTTTTTCAACACTAACACAAGTGCGAAAAGTGGTTTTTCAACACTATCACAAGTGCAAAAAGTGTTTTTTCCACACTAATACAAGTGCAAAAGTGGTTTCGTGCACCAACACAAGTGCGAAATGTGGTTTTTCAACACTAACACAAGTGCGAAATGTGGTTTTTCAACACTAACACAAGTGCGAAAAGTGGTTTTTCAACACTAACACAAGTGCGAAAAGTGGTTTTTCAACACTAACACAAGTGCGAAAAGTGGTTTTTCAACACTAACACAAGTGCGAAAAGTGGTTTTTCAACACTAACACAAGTGCGAAAAGTGGTTTTTCAACACTAACACAAGTGCGAAAAGTGGTTTTTCAACACTAACACAAGTGCGAAAAGTGGTTTTTCAACACTATCACAAGTGCAAAAAGTGTTTTTTCCACACTAATACAAGTGCAAAAGTGGTTTCGTGCACCAACACAAGTGCGAAAAGTGGTTTTTCAACACTAACACAAGTGCGAAAAGTGGTTTTTCAACACTATTACAAGTGCAAAAAGTGGTTTTTCCACACTAATACAAGTGCAAAAGTGGTTTCCTGCACCAACACAAGTGCGAAAAGTGGTTTTTCAACACTAACACAAGTGCGAAAAGTGGTTTTTCAACACTATCACAAGTGCAAAAAGTGTTTTTGCCACACTAATACAAGTGCAAAAGTGGTTTCCTGCACCAACACAAGTGCGAAAAGTGGTTTTTCAACACTAACACAAGTGCGAAAAGTGGTTTTTCAACACTAACACAAGTGCGAAAAGTGGTTTTTCCACACTAATGCAAGTGCAAAAGTGGTTTCCTGCACCAACACAAGTGCGAAAAGTGGTTTTTCAACACTAACACAAGTGCAAAAAGTGGTTTTTCAACACTATCACAAGTGCAAAAAGTGGTTTTTCCACACTAATACAAGTGCAAAAGTGGTTTCCTGCACCAACACAAGTGCGAAAAGTGGTTTTTCAACACTAACACAAGTGCGAAAAGTGGTTTTTCAACACTAACACAAGTGCGAAAAGTGGTTTTTCAACACTATCACAAGTGCAAAAAGCGTTTTTTCCACACTAATACAAGTGCAAAAGTGGTTTCCTGCACCAACACAACTGCGAAAAATGTTTTTTCAACACTAACAAAAGTGCGAAAAGTGGTTTTTCAACACTAACACATGTGCGAAAAGTGTTTTTTCCACCTTAATACAAGTGCAAAAGTGGTTTTTCAACACTAACACAAGTGCGAAAAGTGGTTTTTCAACACTAACACAAGTGCGAAAAGTGGTTTTTCAACACTATCACAAGTGCAAAAAGTGTTTTTTCCACACTAATACAAGTGCAAAAGTGGTTTCGTGCACCAACACAAGTGCGAAAAGTGCTTTTTCAACACTAACACAAGTGCGAAAAGTGGATTTTCAACACTAACACAAGTGCGAAAAGTGGGTTTTCAACACTATCACAATTGCAAAAAGTGTTTTTTCCACACTAATACAAGTGCAAAAGTGGTTTCCTGCACCAACACAAGTGCGAAAAGTGGTTTTTCAACACTAACACAAGTGCGAAAAGTGGTTTTTCAACACTATCACAAGTGCAAAAAGTGTTTTTTCCACACTATCACAAGTGCAAAAAGTGTTTTTTCCACACTAATACAAGTGCAAAAGTGGTTTCGTGCACCAACACAAGTGCGAAAAGTGGTTTTTCAACACTAACACAAGTGCGAAAAGTGGTTTTTCAACAATATCACAAGTGCAAAAAGTGGTTTTTCCACACTAATACAAGTGCAAAAGTGGTTTCCTGCACCAACACAAGTGCGAAAAGTGGTTTTTCAACACTAACACAAGTGCGAAAAGTGGTTTTTCAACACTATCACAAGTGCAAAAAGTGTTTTTTCCACACTAATACAAGTGCAAAAGTGGTTTCCTGCACCCACACAAGTGCGAAAAGTGGTTTTTCAACACTAACAAAAGTGCGAAAAGTGGTTTTTCAACACTAACACATGTGCGAAAAGTGTTTTTTCCACCTTAATACAAGTGCAAAAGTGGTTTCCTGCACCAACACAAGTGCGAAAAGTGGTTTTTCAACACTTACACAAGTGCGAAAAGTGATTTTTCAACACTATCACAAGTGCAAAAAGTGTTTTTTCCACAATAATACAAGTGCAAAAGTGGTTTCCTGCACCAACACAAGTGCGAAAAGTGGTTTTTCAACACTAACAAAAGTGCGAAAAGTGGTTTTTCAACACTAACACATGTGCGAAAAGTGTTTTTTCCACCTTAATACAAGTGCAAAAGTGGTTTCCTGCACCAACACAAGTGCGAAAAGTGGTTTTTCAACACTAACACAAGTGCGAAAAGTGGTTTTTCAACACTATCACAAGTGCAAAAAGTGTTTTTTCCACACTAATACAAGTGCAAAAGTGGTTTCCTGCACAAACACAAATGCGAAACGTGGTTTTTCAACACTAACACAAGTGCGAAAAGTGGTTTTTCAACACTAACACAAGTGCGAAAAGTGGTTTTTCAACACTATCACAAGTGCAAAAAGTGTTTTTTCCACACTAATACAAGTGCAAAAGTGGTTTCGTGCACCAACACAAGTGCGAAAAGTGGTTTTTCAACACTAACACAAGTGCGAAAAGTGGGTTTTCAACACTAACACAAGTGCGAAAAGTGGGTTTTCAACACTATGACAAGTGCAAAAAGTGTTTTTTCCACAGGAATACAAGTGCAAAAGTGGTTTCCTGCACCAACACAAGTGCGAAAAGTGGTTTTTCAACACTATCACAAGTGCAAAAAGTGTTTTCTCCACACTAATACAAGTGCAAAAGTGGTTTCCTGCACCAACACAAGTGCGAAAAGTGGTTTTTCAACACTAACACAAGTGCGAAAAGTGGTTTTTCAACACTAACACAAGTGCGAAAAGTGGTTTTTCAACACTAACACAAGTGCGAAAAGTGGTTTTTCAACACTATCACAAGTGCAAAAAGTGTTTTTTCCACACTAATACAAATGCAAAAGAGGTTTCCTGCACCAACACAAGTGCGAAAAGTGGTTTTTCAACACTAACACAAGTGCGAAAAGTGGTTTTTCCACACTAATACAAGTGCAAAAGTGTTTTCCTGCACCAACACAAGTGCGAAAAGTGGTTTTTCAACACTAACACAAGTGTGAATAGTGGTTTTTCAACACTAACACAAGTGCAAAAAGTGGTTTTTCAACACTATCACAAGTGCAAAAAGTGTTTTTTCCACACTAATACAAGAGCAAAAGTGGTTTCATGCACCAACATAAGTGCGAAAAGTGGTTTTTCAACACTACCAAAGTGCAAAAAGTGTTTTTTCCACACTAATACAAGTGCAAAAGTGGTTTCCTGCACCAACACAAGTGCGAAAAGTGGTTTTTCAACACTAACACAAGTGCGAAAAGTGGTTTTTCAACACTATCACAAGCGCAAAAAGTGTTTTTTCCACACTAATACAAGTGCAAAAGTGGTTTCCTGCACCAACACAAGTGCGAAACGTGGTTTTTCAACACTAACACAAGTGCGAAAAGTGGTTTTTCAACACTAACACAAGTGCGAAAAGTGGTTTTTCAACACTATCACAAGTGCAAAAAGTGTTTTTCCCACACTAATGCAAGTGCAAAAGTGGTTTCCTGCACCAACACAAGTGCGAAATGTGGTTTTTCAACACTAACACAAGTGCGAAAAGTGGTTTTTCAACACTAACACAAGTGCGAAAAGTGGTTTTTCAACACTAACACAAGTGCGAAAAGTGGTTTTTCCACACTAATACAAGTGCAAAAGTGGTTTCCTGCACCAACACAAGTGCGAAAAGTGGTTTTTCAACACTAACACAAGTGCGAAAAGTGGTTTTTCAACACTATCACAAGTGCAAAAAGTGTTTTTTCCACACTAACACAAGTGCAAAAGTGGTTTCCTGCACCCACACAAGTGCGAAAAGTGGTTTTTCAACACTAACAAAAGTGCGAAAAGTGGTTTTTCAACACTAACACAAGTGCGAAAAGTGGTTTTTCAACACTAACACAAGTGCGAAAAGTGGTTTTTCAACACTATCACAAGTGCAAAAAGTGTTTTTCCACACTAATACAAGTGCAAAAGTGGTTTCCTGCACCAACACAAGTGCAAAAAGTGGTTTTTCAACACTAACACAAGTGCGACAAGTGGTTTCCTGCACCAACACAACTGCGAAAAGTGGTTATTCAACACTAACACAAGTGCGAAAAGTGGTTTTTCCACACTAATACAAGTGCAAAAGTGGTTTCCTGCACCAACACAAGTGCGAAAAGTGGTTTTTCAACACTAACACAAGTGCAAAAAGTGGTTTTTCAACACTATCACAAGTGCAAAAAGTGTTTTTTCCACACTAATACAAGTGCAAAAGTGGTTTCCTGCACCAACACAAGTGCGAAAAGTGGTTTTTCAACACTAACACAAGTGCGAAAAGTGGTTTTTCAACACTAACACAAGTGCGAAAAGTGGTTTTTCAACACTATCACAAGTGCAAAAAGTGTTTTTTCCACACTAATACAAGTGCAAAAGTGGTTTCCTGCACCAACACAAGTGCGAAAAGTGGTTTTTCAACACTAACACAAGTGCGAAAAGTGGTTTTTCAACACTATCACAAGTGCAAAAAGTGTTTTTTCCACACTAATACAAGTGCAAATGTGGTTTCCTGCACCAACACAAGTGCGAAAAGTGGTTTTTCAACACTAACACAAGTGCGAAAAGTGGTTTTTCAACACTAACACAAGTGCGAAAAGTGGTTTTTCAACACTAACACAAGTGCGAAAAGTGGTTTTTCCACACTAATACAAGTGCAAAAGTGGTTTCCTGCACCAACACAAGTGCGAAAAGTGGTTTTTCAACACTAACACAAGTGCGAAAAGTGGTTTTTCAACACTATCACAAGTGCAAAAAGTGTTTTTTCCACACTAATACAAGTGCAAAAGTGGTTTCCTGCACCCACACAAGTGCGAAAAGTGGTTTTTCAACACTAACAAAAGTGCGAAAAGTGGTTTTTCAACACTAACACATGTGCAAAAAGTGTTTCTTCCACCTTAATACAAGTGCAAAAGTGGTTTCCTGCACCAACACAAGTGCGAAAAGTGGTTTTTCAACACTAACACAAGTGCGAAATGTGGTTTTTCAACACTAACACAAGTGCGAAAAGTGGTTTTTCAACACTAACACAAGTGCGAAAAGTGGTTTTTCAACACTAACACAAGTGCGAAAAGTGGTTTTTCAACACTAACACAAGTGCGAAAAATGGTTTTTCAACACTATCACAAGTGCAAAAAGTGTTTTTTCCACACTAATACAAGTGCAAAAGTGGTTTCGTGCACCAACACAAGTGCGAAAAGTGGTTTTTCAACACTAACACAAGTGCGAAAAGTGGTTTTTCAACACTATCACAAGTGCAAAAAGTGGTTTTTCCACACTAATACAAGTGCAAAAGTGGTTTCCTGCACCAACACAAGTGCGAAAAGTGGTTTTTCAACACTAACACAAGTGCGAAAAGTGGTTTTTCAACACTATCACAAGTGCAAAAAGTGTTTTTTCCACACTAATACAAGTGCAAAAGTGGTTTCCTGCACCAACACAAGTGCGAAAAGTGGTTTTTCAACACTAACACAGTGCGAAAAGTGGTTTTTCAACACTAACACAAGTGCGAAAAGTGGTTTTTCCACACTAATACAAGTGCAAAAGTGGTTTCCTGCACCAACACAAGTGCGAAAAGTGGTTTTTCAACACTAACACAAGTGCAAAAAGTGGTTTTTCAACACTATCACAAGTGCAAAAAGTGGTTTTTCCACACTAATACAAGTGCAAAAGTGGTTTCCTGCACCAACACAAGTGCGAAAAGTGGTTTTTCAACACTAACACAAGTGCGAAAAGTGGTTTTTCAACACTAACACAAGTGCGAAAAGTGGTTTTTCAACACTAACACAAGTGCGCTAAGTGGTTTTTCAACACTATCACAAGTGCAAAAAGTGTTTTTTCCACACTAATACAAGTGCAAAAGTGGTTTCTTGCACCAACACAAGTGTGAAAAGTGCTTTTTCAACACTAACACAAGTGCGAAAAGTGGTTTTTCAACACTAACAAAAGTGCGAAAAGTGGTTTTTCAACACTAACACATGTGCGAAAAGTGTTTTTTCCACCTTAATACAAGTGCAAAAGTGGTTTCCTGCACCAACACAAGTGCGAAAAGTGGTTTTTCAACACTAACACAAGTGCGAAATGTGGTTTTTCAACACTAACACAAGTGCGAAAAGTGGTTTTTCAACACTAACACAAGTGCGAAAAGTGGTTTTTCAACACTAACACAAGTGCGAAAAGTGGTTTTTCAACACTAACACAAGTGCGAAAAGTGGTTTTTCAACACTATCACAAGTGCAAAAAGTGTTTTTTCCACACTAATACAAGTGCAAAAGTGGTTTCGTGCACCAACACAAGTGCGAAATGTGGTTTTTCAACACTAACACAAGTGCGAAATGTGGTTTTTCAACACTAACACAAGTGCGAAAAGTGGTTTTTCAACACTAACACAAGTGCGAAAAGTGGTTTTTCAACACTAACACAAGTGCGAAAAGTGGTTTTTCAACACTAACACAAGTGCGAAAAGTGGTTTTTCAACACTAACACAAGTGCGAAAAGTGGTTTTTCAACACTAACACAAGTGCGAAAAGTGGTTTTTCAACACTAACACAAGTGCGAAAAGTGGTTTTTCAACACTAACACAAGTGCGAAAAGTGGTTTTTCAACACTATCACAAGTGCAAAAAGTGTTTTTTCCACACTAATACAAGTGCAAAAGTGGTTTCGTGCACCAACACAAGTGCGAAAAGTGGTTTTTCAACACTAACACAAGTGCGAAAAGTGGTTTTTCAACACTATTACAAGTGCAAAAAGTGGTTTTTCCACACTAATACAAGTGCAAAAGTGGTTTCCTGCACCAACACAAGTGCGAAAAGTGGTTTTTCAACACTAACACAAGTGCGAAAAGTGGTTTTTCAACACTATCACAAGTGCAAAAAGTGTTTTTTCCACACTAATACAAGTGCAAAAGTGGTTTCCTGCACCAACACAAGTGCGAAAAGTGGTTTTTCAACACTAACACAAGTGCGAAAAGTGGTTTTTCAACACTAACACAAGTGCGAAAAGTGGTTTTTCCACACTAATGCAAGTGCAAAAGTGGTTTCCTGCACCAACACAAGTGCGAAAAGTGGTTTTTCAACACTAACACAAGTGCAAAAAGTGGTTTTTCAACACTATCACAAGTGCAAAAAGTGGTTTTTCCACACTAATACAAGTGCAAAAGTGGTTTCCTGCACCAACACAAGTGCGAAAAGTGGTTTTTAAACACTAACACAAGTGCGAAAAGTGGTTTTTCAACACTAACACAAGTGCGAAAAGTGGTTTTTCAACACTATCACAAGTGCAAAAAGCGTTTTTTCCACACTAATACAAGTGCAAAAGTGGTTTCCTGCACCAACACAACTGCGAAAAATGTTTTTTCAACACTAACAAAAGTGCGAAAAGTGGTTTTTCAACACTAACACATGTGCGAAAAGTGTTTTTTCCACCTTAATACAAGTGCAAAAGTGGTTTTTCAACACTAACACAAGTGCGAAAAGTGGTTTTTCAACACTAACACAAGTGCGAAAAGTGGTTTTTTAACACTATCACAAGTGCAAAAAGTGTTTTTTCCACACTAATACAAGTGCAAAAGTGGTTTCGTGCACCAACACAAGTGCGAAAAGTGCTTTTTCAACACTAACACAAGTGCGAAAAGTGGATTTTCAACACTAACACAAGTGCGAAAAGTGGGTTTTCAACACTATCACAATTGCAAAAAGTGTTTTTTCCACACTAATACAAGTGCAAAAGTGGTTTCCTGCACCAACACAAGTGCGAAAAGTGGTTTTTCAACACTAACACAAGTGCGAAAAGTGGTTTTTCAACACTATCACAAGTGCAAAAAGTGTTTTTTCCACACTATCACAAGTGCAAAAAGTGTTTTTTCCACACTAATACAAGTGCAAAAGTGGTTTCGTGCACCAACACAAGTGCGAAAAGTGGTTTTTCAACACTAACACAAGTGCGAAAAGTGGTTTTTCAACAATATCACAAGTGCAAAAAGTGGTTTTTCCACACTAATACAAGTGCAAAAGTGGTTTCCTGCACCAACACAAGTGCGAAAAGTGGTTTTTCAACACTAACACAAGTGCGAAAAGTGGTTTTTCAACACTATCACAAGTGCAAAAAGTGTTTTTTCCACACTAATACAAGTGCAAAAGTGGTTTCCTGCACCCACACAAGTGCGAAAAGTGGTTTTTCAACACTAACAAAAGTGCGAAAAGTGGTTTTTCAACACTAACACGTGCGAAAAGTGTTTTTTCCACCTTAATACAAGTGCAAAAGTGGTTTCCTGCACCAACACAAGTGCGAAAAGTGGTTTTTCAACACTAACACAAGTGTGAAATGTGGTTTTTCAACACTAACACAAGTGCGAAAAGTGGTTTTTCAACACGAACACAAGTGCAAAAAGTGGTTTTTCAACACTAACACAAGTGCGAAAAGTGGTTTTTCAATACTAACACAAGTGCGAAAATTGGTTTTTCAACACTAACACAAGTGCGAAAAGTGGTTTTTCCACACTAATACAAGTGCAAAAGTGGTTTCCTGCACCAACACAAGTGCGAAAAGTGGTTTTTCAACACTAACACAAGTGCAAAAAGTGGTTTTTCAACACTATCACAAGTGCAAAAAGTGGTTTTTCCACACTAATACAAGTGCAAAAGTGGTTTCCTGCACCAACACAAGTGCGAAAAGTGGTTTTTCAACACTAACACAAGTGCGAAAGTGGTTTTTCAACACTAACACAAGTGCGAAAAGTGGTTTTTCAACACTATCACAAGTGCAAAAAGCGTTTTTTCCACACTAATACAAGTGCAAAAGTGGTTTCCTGCACCAACACAACTGCGAAAAATGGTTTTTCAACACTAACAAAAGTGCGAAAAGTGGTTTTTCAACACTAACACATGTGCGAAAAGTGTTTTTTCCACCTTAATACAAGTGCAAAAGTGGTTTTTCAACACTAACACAAGTGCGAAAAGTGGTTTTTCAACACTATCACACGTGCAAAAAGTGTTTTTTCCACACTAATACAAGTGCAAAAGTGGTTTCCTGCACCAACACAAGTGCGAAACGTGGTTTTTCAACACTAACACAAGTGCGAAAAGTGGTTTTTCAACACTATCACAAGTGCAAAAAGTGTTTTTTCCACACTAATACAAGTGCAAAAGTGGTTTCGTGCACCAACACAAGTGCGAAAAGTGCTTTTTCAACACTAACACAAGTGCGAAAAGTGGATTTTCAACACTAACACAAGTGCGAAAAGTGGGTTTTCAACACTATCACAATTGCAAAAAGTGTTTTTTCCACACTAATACAAGTGCAAAAGTGGTTTCCTGCACCAACACAAGTGCGAAAAGTGGTTTTTCAACACTAACACAATGCAAAATGTGGTTTTTCAACACTATCACAAGTGCAAAAAGTGTTTTTTCCACACTAATACAAGTGCAAAAGTGGTTTCGTGCACCAACACAAGTGCGAAAAGTGGTTTTTCAACACTAACACAAGTGCGAAAAGTGGTTTTTCAACACTATCACAAGTGCAAAAAGTGGTTTTTCCACACTAATACAAGTGCAAAAGTGGTTTCCTGCACCAACACAAGTGCGAAAAGTGGTTTTTCAACACTAACACAAGTGCGAAAAGTGGTTTTTCAACACTATCACAAGTGCAAAAAGTGTTTTTTCCACACTAATACAAGTGCAAAAGTGGTTTCCTGCACCCACACAAGTGCGAAAAGTGGTTTTTCAACACTAACAAAAGTGCGAAAAGTGGTTTTTCAACACTAACACATGTGCGAAAAGTGTTTTTTCCACCTTAATACAAGTGCAAAAGTGGTTTCCTGCACCAACACAAGTGCGAAAAGTGGTTTTTCAACACTAACACAAGTGCGAAATGTGGTTTTTCAAGACTAACACAAGTGCGAAAAGTGGTTTTTCAACACTAACACAAGTGCGAAAAGTGGTTTTTCAACACTAACACAAGTGCGAAAAGTGGTTTTTCAACACTAACACAAGTGCGAAAAGTGGTTTTTCAACACTATCACAAGTGCAAAAAGTGTTTTTTCCACACTAATACAAGTGCAAAAGTGGTTTCGTGCACCAACACAAGTGCGAAATGTGGTTTTTCAACACTAACACAAGTGCGAAATGTGGTTTTTCAACACTAACACAAGTGCGAAAAGTGGTTTTTCAACACTAACACAAGTGCGAAAAGTGGTTTTTCAACACTAACACAAGTGCGAAAAGTGGTTTTTCAACACTAACACAAGTGCGAAAAGTGGTTTTTCAACACTAACACAAGTGCGAAAAGTGGTTTTTCAACACTAACACAAGTGCGAAAAGTGGTTTTTCAACACTAACACAAGTGCGAAAAGTGGTTTTTCAACACTAACACAAGTGCGAAAAGTGGTTTTTCAACACTATCACAAGTGCAAAAAGTGTATTTTCCACACTAATACAAGTGCAAAAGTGGTTTCGTGCACCAACACAAGTGCGAAAAGTGGTTTTTCAACACTAACACAAGTGCGAAAAGTGGTTTTTCAACACTATCACAAGTGCAAAAAGTGTTTTTGCCACACTAATACAAGTGCAAAAGTGGTTTCCTGCACCAACACAAGTGCGAAAAGTGGTTTTTCAACACTAACACAAGTGCGAAAAGTGGTTTTTCAACACTAACACAAGTGCGAAAAGTGGTTTTTCCACACTAATGCAAGTGCAAAAGTGGTTTCCTGCACCAACACAAGTGCGAAAAGTGGTTTTTCAACACTAACACAAGTGCAAAAAGTGGTTTTTCAACACTATCACAAGTGCAAAAAGTGGTTTTTCCACACTAATACAAGTGCAAAAGTGGTTTCCTGCACCAACACAAGTGCGAAAAGTGGTTTTTCAACACTAACACAAGTGCGAAAAGTGGTTTTTCAACACTAACACAAGTGCGAAAAGTGGTTTTTCAACACTATCACAAGTGCAAAAAGCGTTTTTTCCACACTAATACAAGTGCAAAAGTGGTTTCCTGCACCAACACAACTGCGAAAAATGTTTTTTCAACACTAACAAAAGTGCGAAAAGTGGTTTTTCAACACTAACACATGTGCGAAAAGTGTTTTTTCCACCTTAATACAAGTGCAAAAGTGGTTTTTCAACACTAACACAAGTGCGAAAAGTGGTTTTTCAACACTAACACAAGTGCGAAAAGTGGTTTTTCAACACTATCACAAGTGCAAAAAGTGTTTTTTCCACACTAATACAAGTGCAAAAGTGGTTTCGTGCACCAACACAAGTGCGAAAAGTGCTTTTTCAACACTAACACAAGTGCGAAAAGTGGATTTTCAACACTAACACAAGTGCGAAAAGTGGGTTTTCAACACTATCACAATTGCAAAAAGTGTTTTTTCCACACTAATACAAGTGCAAAAGTGGTTTCCTGCACCAACACAAGTGCGAAAAGTGGTTTTTCAACACTAACACAAGTGCGAAAAGTGGTTTTTCAACACTATCACAAGTGCAAAAAGTGTTTTTTCCACACTATCACAAGTGCAAAAAGTGTTTTTTCCACACTAATACAAGTGCAAAAGTGGTTTCGTGCACCAACACAAGTGCGAAAAGTGGTTTTTCAACACTAACACAAGTGCGAAAAGTGGTTTTTCAACAATATCACAAGTGCAAAAAGTGGTTTTTCCACACTAATACAAGTGCAAAAGTGGTTTCCTGCACCAACACAAGTGCGAAAAGTGGTTTTTCAACACTAACACAAGTGCGAAAAGTGGTTTTTCAACACTATCACAAGTGCAAAAAGTGTTTTTTCCACACTAATACAAGTGCAAAAGTGGTTTCCTGCACCCACACAAGTGCGAAAAGTGGTTTTTCAACACTAACAAAAGTGCGAAAAGTGGTTTTTCAACACTAACACATGTGCGAAAAGTGTTTTTTCCACCTTAATACAAGTGCAAAAGTGGTTTCCTGCACCAACACAAGTGCGAAAAGTGGTTTTTCAACACTTACACAAGTGCGAAAAGTGATTTTTCAACACTATCACAAGTGCAAAAAGTGTTTTTTCCACAATAATACAAGTGCAAAAGTGGTTTCCTGCACCAACACAAGTGCGAAAAGTGGTTTTTCAACACTAACAAAAGTGCGAAAAGTGGTTTTTCAACACTAACACATGTGCGAAAAGTGTTTTTTCCACCTTAATACAAGTGCAAAAGTGGTTTCCTGCACCAACACAAGTGCGAAAAGTGGTTTTTCAACACTAACACAAGTGCGAAAAGTGGTTTTTCAACACTATCACAAGTGCAAAAAGTGTTTTTTCCACACTAATACAAGTGCAAAAGTGGTTTCCTGCACAAACACAAATGCGAAACGTGGTTTTTCAACACTAACACAAGTGCGAAAAGTGGTTTTTCAACACTAACACAAGTGCGAAAAGTGGTTTTTCAACACTATCACAAGTGCAAAAAGTGTTTTTTCCACACTAATACAAGTGCAAAAGTGGTTTCGTGCACCAACACAAGTGCGAAAAGTGGTTTTTCAACACTAACACAAGTGCGAAAAGTGGGTTTTCAACACTAACACAAGTGCGAAAAGTGGGTTTTCAACACTATGACAAGTGCAAAAAGTGTTTTTTCCACAGGAATACAAGTGCAAAAGTGGTTTCCTGCACCAACACAAGTGCGAAAAGTGGTTTTTCAACACTATCACAAGTGCAAAAAGTGTTTTCTCCACACTAATACAAGTGCAAAAGTGGTTTCCTGCACCAACACAAGTGCGAAAAGTGGTTTTTCAACACTAACACAAGTGCGAAAAGTGGTTTTTCAACACTAACACAAGTGCGAAAAGTGTTTTTTCCACCTTAATACAAGTGCAAAAGTGGTTTCCTGCACCAACACAAGTGCGAAAAGTGGTTTTTCAACACTAACACAAGTGCGAAATGTGGTTTTTCAACACTAACACAAGTGCGAAAAGTGGTTTTTCAACACTAACACAAGTGCGAAAAGTGGTTTTTCAACACTATCACAAGTGCAAAAAGTGTTTTTTCCACACTAATACAAATGCAAAAGAGGTTTCCTGCACCAACACAAGTGCGAAAAGTGGTTTTTCAACACTAACACAAGTGCGAAAAGTGGTTTTTCCACACTAATACAAGTGCAAAAGTGTTTTCCTGCACCAACACAAGTGCGAAAAGTGGTTTTTCAACACTAACACAAGTGTGAATAGTGGTTTTTCAACACTAACACAAGTGCAAAAAGTGGTTTTTCAACACTATCACAAGTGCAAAAAGTGTTTTTTCCACACTAATACAAGAGCAAAAGTGGTTTCATGCACCAACATAAGTGCGAAAAGTGGTTTTTCAACACTACCAAAGTGCAAAAAGTGTTTTTTCCACACTAATACAAGTGCAAAAGTGGTTTCCTGCACCAACACAAGTGCGAAAAGTGGTTTTTCAACACTAACACAAGTGCGAAAAGTGGTTTTTCAACACTATCACAAGCGCAAAAAGTGTTTTTTCCACACTAATACAAGTGCAAAAGTGGTTTCCTGCACCAACACAAGTGCGAAACGTGGTTTTTCAACACTAACACAAGTGCGAAAAGTGGTTTTTCAACACTAACACAAGTGCGAAAAGTGGTTTTTCAACACTATCACAAGTGCAAAAAGTGTTTTTCCCACACTAATGCAAGTGCAAAAGTGGTTTCCTGCACCAACACAAGTGCGAAATGTGGTTTTTCAACACTAACACAAGTGCGAAAAGTGGTTTTTCAACACTAACACAAGTGCGAAAAGTGGTTTTTCAACACTAACACAAGTGCGAAAAGTGGTTTTTCCACACTAATACAAGTGCAAAAGTGGTTTCCTGCACCAACACAAGTGCGAAAAGTGGTTTTTCAACACTAACACAAGTGCGAAAAGTGGTTTTTCAACACTATCACAAGTGCAAAAAGTGTTTTTTCCACACTAACACAAGTGCAAAAGTGGTTTCCTGCACCCACACAAGTGCGAAAAGTGGTTTTTCAACACTAACAAAAGTGCGAAAAGTGGTTTTTCAACACTAACACATGTGCGAAAAGTGTTTTTTCCACCTTAATACAAGTGCAAAAGTGGTTTCCTGCACCAACACAAGTGCGAAAAGTGGTTTTTCAACACTAACACAAGTGCGAAATGTGGTTTTTCAAGACTAACACAAGTGCGAAAAGTGGTTTTTCAACACTAACACAAGTGCGAAAAGTGGTTTTTCAACACTAACACAAGTGCGAAAAGTGGTTTTTCAACACTAACACAAGTGCGAAAAGTGGTTTTTCAACACTATCACAAGTGCAAAAAGTGTTTTTTCCACACTAATACAAGTGCAAAAGTGGTTTCGTGCACCAACACAAGTGCGAAATGTGGTTTTTCAACACTAACACAAGTGCGAAATGTGGTTTTTCAACACTAACACAAGTGCGAAAAGTGGTTTTTCAACACTAACACAAGTGCAAAAAGTGTTTTTTCCACACTAATACAAGTGCAAAAGTGGTTTCGTGCACCAACACAAGTGCGAAAAGTGGTTTTTCAACACTAACACAAGTGCGAAAAGTGGTTTTTCAACAATATCACAAGTGCAAAAAGTGGTTTTTCCACACTAATACAAGTGCAAAAGTGGTTTCCTGCACCAACACAAGTGCGAAAAGTGGTTTTTCAACACTAACACAAGTGCGAAAAGTGGTTTTTCAACACTATCACAAGTGCAAAAAGTGTTTTTTCCACACTAATACAAGTGCAAAAGTGGTTTCCTGCACCCACACAAGTGCGAAAAGTGGTTTTTCAACACTAACAAAAGTGCGAAAAGTGGTTTTTCAACACTAACACGTGCGAAAAGTGTTTTTTCCACCTTAATACAAGTGCAAAAGTGGTTTCCTGCACCAACACAAGTGCGAAAAGTGGTTTTTCAACACTAACACAAGTGTGAAATGTGGTTTTTCAACACTAACACAAGTGCGAAAAGTGGTTTTTCAACACGAACACAAGTGCAAAAAGTGGTTTTTCAACACTAACACAAGTGCGAAAAGTGGTTTTTCAATACTAACACAAGTGCGAAAATTGGTTTTTCAACACTAACACAAGTGCGAAAAGTGGTTTTTCCACACTAATACAAGTGCAAAAGTGGTTTCCTGCACCAACACAAGTGCGAAAAGTGGTTTTTCAACACTAACACAAGTGCAAAAAGTGGTTTTTCAACACTATCACAAGTGCAAAAAGTGGTTTTTCCACACTAATACAAGTGCAAAAGTGGTTTCCTGCACCAACACAAGTGCGAAAAGTGGTTTTTCAACACTAACACAAGTGCGAAAGTGGTTTTTCAACACTAACACAAGTGCGAAAAGTGGTTTTTCAACACTATCACAAGTGCAAAAAGCGTTTTTTCCACACTAATACAAGTGCAAAAGTGGTTTCCTGCACCAACACAACTGCGAAAAATGGTTTTTCAACACTAACAAAAGTGCGAAAAGTGGTTTTTCAACACTAACACATGTGCGAAAAGTGTTTTTTCCACCTTAATACAAGTGCAAAAGTGGTTTTTCAACACTAACACAAGTGCGAAAAGTGGTTTTTCAACACTATCACACGTGCAAAAAGTGTTTTTTCCACACTAATACAAGTGCAAAAGTGGTTTCCTGCACCAACACAAGTGCGAAACGTGGTTTTTCAACACTAACACAAGTGCGAAAAGTGGTTTTTCAACACTATCACAAGTGCAAAAAGTGTTTTTTCCACACTAATACAAGTGCAAAAGTGGTTTCGTGCACCAACACAAGTGCGAAAAGTGCTTTTTCAACACTAACACAAGTGCGAAAAGTGGATTTTCAACACTAACACAAGTGCGAAAAGTGGGTTTTCAACACTATCACAATTGCAAAAAGTGTTTTTTCCACACTAATACAAGTGCAAAAGTGGTTTCCTGCACCAACACAAGTGCGAAAAGTGGTTTTTCAACACTAACACAAGTGCAAAATGTGGTTTTTCAACACTATCACAAGTGCAAAAAGTGTTTTTTCCACACTAATACAAGTGCAAAAGTGGTTTCGTGCACCAACACAAGTGCGAAAAGTGGTTTTTCAACACTAACACAAGTGCGAAAAGTGGTTTTTCAACACTATCACAAGTGCAAAAAGTGGTTTTTCCACACTAATACAAGTGCAAAAGTGGTTTCCTGCACCAACACAAGTGCGAAAAGTGGTTTTTCAACACTAACACAAGTGCGAAAAGTGGTTTTTCAACACTATCACAAGTGCAAAAAGTGTTTTTTCCACACTAATACAAGTGCAAAAGTGGTTTCCTGCACCCACACAAGTGCGAAAAGTGGTTTTTCAACACTAACAAAAGTGCGAAAAGTGGTTTTTCAACACTAACACATGTGCGAAAAGTGTTTTTTCCACCTTAATACAAGTGCAAAAGTGGTTTCCTGCACCAACACAAGTGCGAAAAGTGGTTTTTCAACACTAACACAAGTGCGAAATGTGGTTTTTCAAGACTAACACAAGTGCGAAAAGTGGTTTTTCAACACTAACACAAGTGCGAAAAGTGGTTTTTCAACACTAACACAAGTGCGAAAAGTGGTTTTTCAACACTAACACAAGTGCGAAAAGTGGTTTTTCAACACTATCACAAGTGCAAAAAGTGTTTTTTCCACACTAATACAAGTGCAAAAGTGGTTTCGTGCACCAACACAAGTGCGAAATGTGGTTTTTCAACACTAACACAAGTGCGAAATGTGGTTTTTCAACACTAACACAAGTGCGAAAAGTGGTTTTTCAACACTAACACAAGTGCGAAAAGTGGTTTTTCAACACTAACACAAGTGCGAAAAGTGGTTTTTCAACACTAACACAAGTGCGAAAAGTGGTTTTTCAACACTAACACAAGTGCGAAAAGTGGTTTTTCAACACTAACACAAGTGCGAAAAGTGGTTTTTCAACACTAACACAAGTGCGAAAAGTGGTTTTTCAACACTAACACAAGTGCGAAAAGTGGTTTTTCAACACTATCACAAGTGCAAAAAGTGTTTTTTCCACACTAATACAAGTGCAAAAGTGGTTTCGTGCACCAACACAAGTGCGAAAAGTGGTTTTTCAACACTAACACAAGTGCGAAAAGTGGTTTTTCAACACTATCACAAGTGCAAAAAGTGTTTTTGCCACACTAATACAAGTGCAAAAGTGGTTTCCTGCACCAACACAAGTGCGAAAAGTGGTTTTTCAACACTAACACAAGTGCGAAAAGTGGTTTTTCAACACTAACACAAGTGCGAAAAGTGGTTTTTCCACACTAATGCAAGTGCAAAAGTGGTTTCCTGCACCAACACAAGTGCGAAAAGTGGTTTTTCAACACTAACACAAGTGCAAAAAGTGGTTTTTCAACACTATCACAAGTGCAAAAAGTGGTTTTTCCACACTAATACAAGTGCAAAAGTGGTTTCCTGCACCAACACAAGTGCGAAAAGTGGTTTTTCAACACTAACACAAGTGCGAAAAGTGGTTTTTCAACACTAACACAAGTGCGAAAAGTGGTTTTTCAACACTATCACAAGTGCAAAAAGCGTTTTTTCCACACTAATACAAGTGCAAAAGTGGTTTCCTGCACCAACACAACTGCGAAAAATGTTTTTTCAACACTAACAAAAGTGCGAAAAGTGGTTTTTCAACACTAACACATGTGCGAAAAGTGTTTTTTCCACCTTAATACAAGTGCAAAAGTGGTTTTTCAACACTAACACAAGTGCGAAAAGTGGTTTTTCAACACTAACACAAGTGCGAAAAGTGGTTTTTCAACACTATCACAAGTGCAAAAAGTGTTTTTTCCACACTAATACAAGTGCAAAAGTGGTTTCGTGCACCAACACAAGTGCGAAAAGTGCTTTTTCAACACTAACACAAGTGCGAAAAGTGGATTTTCAACACTAACACAAGTGCGAAAAGTGGGTTTTCAACACTATCACAATTGCAAAAAGTGTTTTTTCCACACTAATACAAGTGCAAAAGTGGTTTCCTGCACCAACACAAGTGCGAAAAGTGGTTTTTCAACACTAACACAAGTGCGAAAAGTGGTTTTTCAACACTATCACAAGTGCAAAAAGTGTTTTTTCCACACTATCACAAGTGCAAAAAGTGTTTTTTCCACACTAATACAAGTGCAAAAGTGGTTTCGTGCACCAACACAAGTGCGAAAAGTGGTTTTTCAACACTAACACAAGTGCGAAAAGTGGTTTTTCAACAATATCACAAGTGCAAAAAGTGGTTTTTCCACACTACTACAAGTGCAAAAGTGGTTTCCTGCACCAACACAAGTGCGAAAAGTGGTTTTTCAACACTAACACAAGTGCGAAAAGTGGTTTTTCAACACTATCACAAGTGCAAAAAGTGTTTTTTCCACACTAATACAAGTGCAAAAGTGGTTTCCTGCACCCACACAAGTGCGAAAAGTGGTTTTTCAACACTAACAAAAGTGCGAAAAGTGGTTTTTCAACACTAACACATGTGCGAAAAGTGTTTTTTCCACCTTAATACAAGTGCAAAAGTGGTTTCCTGCACCAACACAAGTGCGAAAAGTGGTTTTTCAACACTTACACAAGTGCGAAAAGTGATTTTTCAACACTATCACAAGTGCAAAAAGTGTTTTTTCCACAATAATACAAGTGCAAAAGTGGTTTCCTGCACCAACACAAGTGCGAAAAGTGGTTTTTCAACACTAACAAAAGTGCGAAAAGTGGTTTTTCAACACTAACACATGTGCGAAAAGTGTTTTTTCCACCTTAATACAAGTGCAAAAGTGGTTTCCTGCACCAACACAAGTGCGAAAAGTGGTTTTTCAACACTAACACAAGTGCGAAAAGTGGTTTTTCAACACTATCACAAGTGCAAAAAGTGTTTTTTCCACACTAATACAAGTGCAAAAGTGGTTTCCTGCACAAACACAAATGCGAAACGTGGTTTTTCAACACTAACACAAGTGCGAAAAGTGGTTTTTCAACACTAACACAAGTGCGAAAAGTGGTTTTTCAACACTATCACAAGTGCAAAAAGTGTTTTTTCCACACTAATACAAGTGCAAAAGTGGTTTCGTGCACCAACACAAGTGCGAAAAGTGGTTTTTCAACACTAACACAAGTGCGAAAAGTGGGTTTTCAACACTAACACAAGTGCGAAAAGTGGGTTTTCAACACTATGACAAGTGCAAAAAGTGTTTTTTCCACAGGAATACAAGTGCAAAAGTGGTTTCCTGCACCAACACAAGTGCGAAAAGTGGTTTTTCAACACTATCACAAGTGCAAAAAGTGTTTTCTCCACACTAATACAAGTGCAAAAGTGGTTTCCTGCACCAACACAAGTGCGAAAAGTGGTTTTTCAACACTAACACAAGTGCGAAAAGTGGTTTTTCAACACTAACACAAGTGCGAAAAGTGTTTTTTCCACCTTAATACAAGTGCAAAAGTGGTTTCCTGCACCAACACAAGTGCGAAAAGTGGTTTTTCAACACTAACACAAGTGCGAAATGTGGTTTTTCAACACTAACACAAGTGCGAAAAGTGGTTTTTCAACACTAACACAAGTGCGAAAAGTGGTTTTTCAACACTATCACAAGTGCAAAAAGTGTTTTTTCCACACTAATACAAATGCAAAAGAGGTTTCCTGCACCAACACAAGTGCGAAAAGTGGTTTTTCAACACTAACACAAGTGCGAAAAGTGGTTTTTCCACACTAATACAAGTGCAAAAGTGTTTTCCTGCACCAACACAAGTGCGAAAAGTGGTTTTTCAACACTAACACAAGTGTGAATAGTGGTTTTTCAACACTAACACAAGTGCAAAAAGTGGTTTTTCAACACTATCACAAGTGCAAAAAGTGTTTTTTCCACACTAATACAAGAGCAAAAGTGGTTTCATGCACCAACATAAGTGCGAAAAGTGGTTTTTCAACACTACCAAAGTGCAAAAAGTGTTTTTTCCACACTAATACAAGTGCAAAAGTGGTTTCCTGCACCAACACAAGTGCGAAAAGTGGTTTTTCAACACTAACACAAGTGCGAAAAGTGGTTTTTCAACACTATCACAAGCGCAAAAAGTGTTTTTTCCACACTAATACAAGTGCAAAAGTGGTTTCCTGCACCAACACAAGTGCGAAACGTGGTTTTTCAACACTAACACAAGTGCGAAAAGTGGTTTTTCAACACTAACACAAGTGCGAAAAGTGGTTTTTCAACACTATCACAAGTGCAAAAAGTGTTTTTCCCACACTAATGCAAGTGCAAAAGTGGTTTCCTGCACCAACACAAGTGCGAAATGTGGTTTTTCAACACTAACACAAGTGCGAAAAGTGGTTTTTCAACACTAACACAAGTGCGAAAAGTGGTTTTTCAACACTAACACAAGTGCGAAAAGTGGTTTTTCCACACTAATACAAGTGCAAAAGTGGTTTCCTGCACCAACACAAGTGCGAAAAGTGGTTTTTCAACACTAACACAAGTGCGAAAAGTGGTTTTTCAACACTATCACAAGTGCAAAAAGTGTTTTTTCCACACTAACACAAGTGCAAAAGTGGTTTCCTGCACCCACACAAGTGCGAAAAGTGGTTTTTCAACACTAACAAAAGTGCGAAAAGTGGTTTTTCAACACTAACACATGTGCGAAAAGTGTTTTTTCCACCTTAATACAAGTGCAAAAGTGGTTTCCTGCACCAACACAAGTGCGAAAAGTGGTTTTTCAACACTAACACAAGTGCGAAATGTGGTTTTTCAAGACTAACACAAGTGCGAAAAGTGGTTTTTCAACACTAACACAAGTGCGAAAAGTGGTTTTTCAACACTAACACAAGTGCGAAAAGTGGTTTTTCAACACTAACACAAGTGCGAAAAGTGGTTTTTCAACACTATCACAAGTGCAAAAAGTGTTTTTTCCACACTAATACAAGTGCAAAAGTGGTTTCGTGCACCAACACAAGTGCGAAATGTGGTTTTTCAACACTAACACAAGTGCGAAATGTGGTTTTTCAACACTAACACAAGTGCGAAAAGTGGTTTTTCAACACTAACACAAGTGCGAAAAGTGGTTTTTCAACACTAACACAAGTGCGAAAAGTGGTTTTTCAACACTAACACAAGTGCGAAAAGTGGTTTTTCAACACTAACACAAGTGCGAAAAGTGGTTTTTCAACACTAACACAAGTGCGAAAAGTGGTTTTTCAACACTAACACAAGTGCGAAAAGTGGTTTTTCAACACTAACACAAGTGCGAAAAGTGGTTTTTCAACACTATCACAAGTGCAAAAAGTGTTTTTTCCACACTAATACAAGTGCAAAAGTGGTTTCGTGCACCAACACAAGTGCGAAAAGTGGTTTTTCAACACTAACACAAGTGCGAAAAGTGGTTTTTCAACACTATTACAAGTGCAAAAAGTGGTTTTTCCACACTAATACAAGTGCAAAAGTGGTTTCCTGCACCAACACAAGTGCGAAAAGTGGTTTTTCAACACTAACACAAGTGCGAAAAGTGGTTTTTCAACACTATCACAAGTGCAAAAAGTGTTTTTGCCACACTAATACAAGTGCAAAAGTGGTTTCCTGCACCAACACAAGTGCGAAAAGTGGTTTTTCAACACTAACACAAGTGCGAAAAGTGGTTTTTCAACACTAACACAAGTGCGAAAAGTGGTTTTTCCACACTAATGCAAGTGCAAAAGTGGTTTCCTGCACCAACACAAGTGCGAAAAGTGGTTTTTCAACACTAACACAAGTGCAAAAAGTGGTTTTTCAACACTATCACAAGTGCAAAAAGTGGTTTTTCCACACTAATACAAGTGCAAAAGTGGTTTCCTGCACCAACACAAGTGCGAAAAGTGGTTTTTCAACACTAACACAAGTGCGAAAAGTGGTTTTTCAACACTAACACAAGTGCGAAAAGTGGTTTTTCAACACTATCACAAGTGCAAAAAGCGTTTTTTCCACACTAATACAAGTGCAAAAGTGGTTTCCTGCACCAACACAACTGCGAAAAATGTTTTTTCAACACTAACAAAAGTGCGAAAAGTGGTTTTTCAACACTAACACATGTGCGAAAAGTGTTTTTTCCACCTTAATACAAGTGCAAAAGTGGTTTTTCAACACTAACACAAGTGCGAAAAGTGGTTTTTCAACACTAACACATGTGCGAAAAGTGTTTTTTCCACCTTAATACAAGTGCAAAAGTGGTTTTTCAACACTAACACAAGTGCGAAAAGTGGTTTTTCAACACTATTACAAGTGCAAAAAGTGGTTTTTCCACACTAATACAAGTGCAAAAGTGGTTTCCTGCACCAACACAAGTGCGAAAAGTGGTTTTTCAACACTAACACAAGTGCGAAAAGTGGTTTTTCAACACTATCACAAGTGCAAAAAGTGTTTTTGCCACACTAATACAAGTGCAAAAGTGGTTTCCTGCACCAACACAAGTGCGAAAAGTGGTTTTTCAACACTAACACAAGTGCGAAAAGTGGTTTTTCAACACTAACACAAGTGCGAAAAGTGGTTTTTCCACACTAATGCAAGTGCAAAAGTGGTTTCCTGCACCAACACAAGTGCGAAAAGTGGTTTTTCAACACTAACACAAGTGCAAAAAGTGGTTTTTCAACACTATCACAAGTGCAAAAAGTGGTTTTTCCACACTAATACAAGTGCAAAAGTGGTTTCCTGCACCAACACAAGTGCGAAAAGTGGTTTTTCAACACTAACACAAGTGCGAAAAGTGGTTTTTCAACACTAACACAAGTGCGAAAAGTGGTTTTTCAACACTATCACAAGTGCAAAAAGCGTTTTTTCCACACTAATACAAGTGCAAAAGTGGTTTCCTGCACCAACACAACTGCGAAAAATGTTTTTTCAACACTAACAAAAGTGCGAAAAGTGGTTTTTCAACACTAACACATGTGCGAAAAGTGTTTTTTCCACCTTAATACAAGTGCAAAAGTGGTTTTTCAACACTAACACAAGTGCGAAAAGTGGTTTTTCAACACTAACACAAGTGCGAAAAGTGGTTTTTCAACACTATCACAAGTGCAAAAAGTGTTTTTTCCACACTAATACAAGTGCAAAAGTGGTTTCGTGCACCAACACAAGTGCGAAAAGTGCTTTTTCAACACTAACACAAGTGCGAAAAGTGGATTTTCAACACTAACACAAGTGCGAAAAGTGGGTTTTCAACACTATCACAATTGCAAAAAGTGTTTTTTCCACACTAATACAAGTGCAAAAGTGGTTTCCTGCACCAACACAAGTGCGAAAAGTGGTTTTTCAACACTAACACAAGTGCGAAAAGTGGTTTTTCAACACTATCACAAGTGCAAAAAGTGTTTTTTCCACACTATCACAAGTGCAAAAAGTGTTTTTTCCACACTAATACAAGTGCAAAAGTGGTTTCGTGCACCAACACAAGTGCGAAAAGTGGTTTTTCAACACTAACACAAGTGCGAAAAGTGGTTTTTCAACAATATCACAAGTGCAAAAAGTGGTTTTTCCACACTAATACAAGTGCAAAAGTGGTTTCCTGCACCAACACAAGTGCGAAAAGTGGTTTTTCAACACTAACACAAGTGCGAAAAGTGGTTTTTCAACACTATCACAAGTGCAAAAAGTGTTTTTTCCACACTAATACAAGTGCAAAAGTGGTTTCCTGCACCCACACAAGTGCGAAAAGTGGTTTTTCAACACTAACAAAAGTGCGAAAAGTGGTTTTTCAACACTAACACATGTGCGAAAAGTGTTTTTTCCACCTTAATACAAGTGCAAAAGTGGTTTCCTGCACCAACACAAGTGCGAAAAGTGGTTTTTCAACACTTACACAAGTGCGAAAAGTGATTTTTCAACACTATCACAAGTGCAAAAAGTGTTTTTTCCACAATAATACAAGTGCAAAAGTGGTTTCCTGCACCAACACAAGTGCGAAAAGTGGTTTTTCAACACTAACAAAAGTGCGAAAAGTGGTTTTTCAACACTAACACATGTGCGAAAAGTGTTTTTTCCACCTTAATACAAGTGCAAAAGTGGTTTCCTGCACCAACACAAGTGCGAAAAGTGGTTTTTCAACACTAACACAAGTGCGAAAAGTGGTTTTTCAACACTATCACAAGTGCAAAAAGTGTTTTTTCCACACTAATACAAGTGCAAAAGTGGTTTCCTGCACAAACACAAATGCGAAACGTGGTTTTTCAACACTAACACAAGTGCGAAAAGTGGTTTTTCAACACTAACACAAGTGCGAAAAGTGGTTTTTCAACACTATCACAAGTGCAAAAAGTGTTTTTTCCACACTAATACAAGTGCAAAAGTGGTTTCGTGCACCAACACAAGTGCGAAAAGTGGTTTTTCAACACTAACACAAGTGCGAAAAGTGGGTTTTCAACACTAACACAAGTGCGAAAAGTGGGTTTTCAACACTATGACAAGTGCAAAAAGTGTTTTTTCCACAGGAATACAAGTGCAAAAGTGGTTTCCTGCACCAACACAAGTGCGAAAAGTGGTTTTTCAACACTATCACAAGTGCAAAAAGTGTTTTCTCCACACTAATACAAGTGCAAAAGTGGTTTCCTGCACCAACACAAGTGCGAAAAGTGGTTTTTCAACACTAACACAAGTGCGAAAAGTGGTTTTTCAACACTAACACAAGTGCGAAAAGTGTTTTTTCCACCTTAATACAAGTGCAAAAGTGGTTTCCTGCACCAACACAAGTGCGAAAAGTGGTTTTTCAACACTAACACAAGTGCGAAATGTGGTTTTTCAACACTAACACAAGTGCGAAAAGTGGTTTTTCAACACTAACACAAGTGCGAAAAGTGGTTTTTCAACACTATCACAAGTGCAAAAAGTGTTTTTTCCACACTAATACAAATGCAAAAGAGGTTTCCTGCACCAACACAAGTGCGAAAAGTGGTTTTTCAACACTAACACAAGTGCGAAAAGTGGTTTTTCCACACTAATACAAGTGCAAAAGTGTTTTCCTGCACCAACACAAGTGCGAAAAGTGGTTTTTCAACACTAACACAAGTGTGAATAGTGGTTTTTCAACACTAACACAAGTGCAAAAAGTGGTTTTTCAACACTATCACAAGTGCAAAAAGTGTTTTTTCCACACTAATACAAGAGCAAAAGTGGTTTCGTGCACCAACATAAGTGCGAAAAGTGGTTTTTCAACACTACCAAAGTGCAAAAAGTGTTTTTTCCACACTAATACAAGTGCAAAAGTGGTTTCCTGCACCAACACAAGTGCGAAAAGTGGTTTTTCAACACTAACACAAGTGCGAAAAGTGGTTTTTCAACACTATCACAAGCGCAAAAAGTGTTTTTTCCACACTAATACAAGTGCAAAAGTGGTTTCCTGCACCAACACAAGTGCGAAACGTGGTTTTTCAACACTAACACAAGTGCGAAAAGTGGTTTTTCAACACTAACACAAGTGCGAAAAGTGGTTTTTCAACACTATCACAAGTGCAAAAAGTGTTTTTCCCACACTAATGCAAGTGCAAAAGTGGTTTCCTGCACCAACACAAGTGCGAAATGTGGTTTTTCAACACTAACACAAGTGCGAAAAGTGGTTTTTCAACACTAACACAAGTGCGAAAAGTGGTTTTTCAACACTATCACAAGTGCAAAAAGTGTTTTTTCCACACTAATACAAGTGCAAAAGTGGTTTCGTGCACCAACACAAGTGCGAAAAGTGCTTTTTCAACACTAACACAAGTGCGAAAAGTGGATTTTCAACACAAACACAAGTGCGAAAAGTGGGTTTTCAACACTATCACAATTGCAAAAAGTGTTTTTTCCACACTAATACAAGTGCAAAAGTGGTTTCCTGCACCAACACAAGTGCGAAAAGTGGTTTTTCAACACTAACACAAGTGCGAAAAGTGGTTTTTCAACACTATCACAAGTGCAAAAAGTGTTTTTTCCACACTAATACAAGTGTAAAAGTGGTTTCCTGCACCAACACAAGTGCGAAAAGTGATTTTTCAACACTAACACAAGTGCGAAAAGTGGTTTTTCAACACTAACACAAGTGCGAAAAGTGTTTTTTCCACACTAATACAAGTGCAAAAGTGGTTTCCTGCACCAACACAAGTGCGAAAAGTGGTTTTTCAACACTAACACAAGTGCAAAAAGTGGTTTTTCAACACTATCACAAGTGCAAAAAGTGTTTTTCCACACTAATACAAGTGCAAAAGTGGTTTCCTGCACCAACACAAATGCGAAAAGTGGTTTTTCAACACTAACACAAGTGCGAAATGTGGTTTTTCAACACTAACACAAGTGCGAAAAGTGGTTTTTCAACACTAACACAAGTGCGAAAAGTGGTTTTTCAACACTAACACAAGTGCGAAAAGTGGTTTTTCCACACTAATACAAGTGCAAAAGTGGTTTCCTGCACCAACACAAGTGCGAAAAGTGGTTTTTCAACACTAACACAAGTGTGAATAGTGGTTTTTCAACACTAACACAAGTGCAAAAAGTGGTTTTTCAACACTATCACAAGTGCAAAAAGTGTTTTTTCCACACTAATACAAGAGCAAAAGTGGTTTCGTGCACCAACATAAGTGCGAAAAGTGGTTTTTCAACACTACCAAAGTGCAAAAAGTGTTTTTTCCACACTAATACAAGTGCAAAAGTGGTTTCCTGCACCAACACAAGTGCGAAAAGTGGTTTTTCAACACTAACACAAGTGCGAAAAGTGGTTTTTCAACACTATCACAAGCGCAAAAAGTGTTTTTTCCACACTAATACAAGTGCAAAAGTGGTTTCCTGCACCAACACAAGTGCGAAACGTGGTTTTTCAACACTAACACAAGTGCGAAAAGTGGTTTTTCAACACTAACACAAGTGCGAAAAGTGGTTTTTCAACACTATCACAAGTGCAAAAAGTGTTTTTCCCACACTAATGCAAGTGCAAAAGTGGTTTCCTGCACCAACACAAGTGCGAAATGTGGTTTTTCAACACTAACACAAGTGCGAAAAGTGGTTTTTCAACACTAACACAAGTGCGAAAAGTGGTTTTTCAACACTATCACAAGTGCAAAAAGTGTTTTTTCCACACTAATACAAGTGCAAAAGTGGTTTCGTGCACCAACACAAGTGCGAAAAGTGCTTTTTCAACACTAACACAAGTGCGAAAAGTGGATTTTCAACACAAACACAAGTGCGAAAAGTGGGTTTTCAACACTATCACAATTGCAAAAAGTGTTTTTTCCACACTAATACAAGTGCAAAAGTGGTTTCCTGCACCAACACAAGTGCGAAAAGTGGTTTTTCAACACTAACACAAGTGCGAAAAGTGGTTTTTCAACACTATCACAAGTGCAAAAAGTGTTTTTTCCACACTAATACAAGTGTAAAAGTGGTTTCCTGCACCAACACAAGTGCGAAAAGTGATTTTTCAACACTAACACAAGTGCGAAAAGTGGTTTTTCAACACTAACACAAGTGCGAAAAGTGTTTTTTCCACACTAATACAAGTGCAAAAGTGGTTTCCTGCACCAACACAAGTGCGAAAAGTGGTTTTTCAACACTAACACAAGTGCAAAAAGTGGTTTTTCAACACTATCACAAGTGCAAAAAGTGTTTTTCCACACTAATACAAGTGCAAAAGTGGTTTCCTGCACCAACACAAATGCGAAAAGTGGTTTTTCAACACTAACACAAGTGCGAAATGTGGTTTTTCAACACTAACACAAGTGCGAAAAGTGGTTTTTCAACACTAACACAAGTGCGAAAAGTGGTTTTTCAACACTAACACAAGTGCGAAAAGTGGTTTTTCCACACTAATACAAGTGCAAAAGTGGTTTCCTGCACCAACACAAGTGCGAAAAGTGGTTTTTCAACACTAACACAAGTGCGAAAAGTGGTTTTTCAACACTACCACAAGTGCAAAAAGTGTTTTTTCCACACTAATACAAGTGCAAAAGTGGTTTCCTGCACCAACACATGTGCGAAACGTGGTTTTTCAACACTAACGCAAGTGCGAAAAGTGGTTTTTCAACACTAACACAAGTGCGAAAAGTGATTTTTCAACACTATCACAAGTGCAAAAAGTGTTTTTTCCACACTAACACAAGTGCGAAAAGTGGTTTTTCAACACTAACACAAGTGCGAAAGGTGGTTTTTCAACACTATCACAAGTGCAAAAAGTGTTTTTTCCACACTAATACAAGTGCAAAAGTGGTTTCCTGCACAAACACAAGTGCGAAAAGTGGTTTTTCAACACTAACAGAAGTGCGAAAAGTGGTTTTTCAACACTAATACAAGTGCGAAAAGTGGTTTTTCAACACTAACACAAGTGCGAAAAGTGGTTTTTCAACACTAACACAAGTGCGAAAAGTGTTTTTTCCACACTAATACAAGTGCAAAAGTGGTTTCCTGCACCAACACAAGTGCGAAAAGTGGTTTTTCAACACTAACACAAGTGCGAAAAGTGGTTTTTCAACACTATCACAAGTGCAAAAAGTGTTTTTTCCACACTAATACAAGTGCAAAAGTGGTTTCCTGCACCAACACAAATGCGAAAAGTGGTTTTTCAACACTAACACAAGTGCGAAAAGTGGTTTTTCAACACTAACACAAGTGCGAAAAGTGGTTTTTCAACACTAACACAAGTGCGAAAAGTGGTTTTTCAACACTAACACAAGTGCGAAAAGTGGTTTTTCCACACTAATACAAGTGCAAAAGTGGTTTCCCGTACCAACACAAGTGCGAAAAGTGGTTTTTCAACACTAACAAAAGTGCGAAAAGTGGTTTTTCAACACTAACACATGTGCGAAAAGTGTTTTTTCCACCTTAATACAAGTGCAAAAGTGGTTTCCTGCACCAACACAAGTGCGAAAAGTGGTTTTTCAACACTAACACAAGTGCGAAAAGTGGTTTTTCAACACTAACACAAGTGCGAAAAGTGGTTTTTCAACACCATCACAAGTGCAAAAAGTGGTTTTTCAACACTAACACAAGTGCGAAAAGTGGTTTTTCAACACTAACACAAGTGCGAAAAGTGGTTTTTCAACACCATCACAAGTGCAAAAAGTGTTTTTTCCACACTAATACAAGTGCAAAAGTGGTTTCGTGCACCAACACAAGTGCGTAAAGTGGTTTTTCAACACTAACACAAGTGCGAAAAGTGGGTTTTCAACACTAACACAAGTGCGAAAAGTGGGTTTTCAACACTATGACAAGTGCAAAAAGTGTTTTTTCCACAGGAATACAAGTGCAAAAGTGGTTTCCTGCACCAACACAAGTGCGAAAAGTGGTTTTTCAACACTATCACAAGTGCAAAAAGTGTTTTCTCCACACTAATACAAGTGCAAAAGTGGTTTCCTGCACCAACACAAGTGCGAAAAGTGGTTTTTCAACACTAACACAAGTGTGAAAAGTGGTTTTTCAACACTAACACAAGTGCGAAAAGTGGTTTTTCAACACTAACACAAGTGCGAAAAGTGTTTTTTCCACCTTAATACAAGTGCAAAAGTGGTTTCCTGCACCAACACAAGTGCGAAAAGTGGTTTTTCAACACTAACACAAGTGCAAAATGTGGTTTTTCAACACTAACACAAGTGCGAAAAGTGGTTTTTCAACACTAACAAGTGCAAAAAGTGGTTTTTCAACACTATCACAAGTGCAAAAAGTGTTTTTTCCACACTAATACAAGTGCAAAAGTGGTTTCCTGCACCAACACAAGTGCGAAAAGTGTTTTTTCAACACTAACACAAGTGCGAAAAGTGGTTTTTCAACACTAACACAAGTGCGAAAAGTGGTTTTTCAACACTATCACAACTGCAAAAAGTGGTTTTTCAACACTAACACAAGTGCAAAAAGTGGTTTTTCCACACTAATGCAAGTGCAAAAGTGGGTTCCTGCACCAACACAAGTGCAAAAAGTGGTTTTTCAACACTAACACAAGTGCGAAAAGTGGTTTTTCAACACTATCACAAGTGCAAAAAGTGGTTTTTCAACACTAACAGAAGTGCGAAAAGTGGTTTTTCAACACTAACACAAATGCGAAAAGTGGTTTTTCAACACTAACACAAGTGCGAAAAGTGGTTTTTCAACGCTAACACAAGTGCAAAAAGTGGTTTTCCACACTAATGCAAGTGCAAAAGTGGGTTCCTGCACCAACACAAGTGCAAAAAGTGGTTTTTCAACACTAACACAAGTGCGAAAAGTGGTTTTTCAACACTATCACAAGTGCAAAAAGTGGTTTTTCAACACTAACACAAGTGCGAAAAGTGGTTTTTCCACACTAATACAAGTGCAAAAGTGGTTTCCTGCACCAACACAAGTGCGAAAAGTGGTTTTTCAACACTAACACAAGTGCGAAAAGTCGTTTTTCAACACTAACACAAGTGCGAAAAGTGGTTTTTCAACACTATCACAAGTGCAAAAAGTGTTTTTCCACACTAATACAAGTGCAAAAGTGGTTTCCTGCACCAACACAAGTGCAAAAAGTGGTTTTTCAACACTAACACAAGTGTGACAAGTGGTTTCCTGCACCAACACAACTGCGAAAAGTGGTTATTCAACACTAACACAAGTGCGAAAAGTGGTTTTTCCACACTAATACAAGTGCAAAAGTGGTTTCCTGCACCAACACAAGTGCGAAAAGTGGTTTTTCAACACTAACACAAGTGCAAAAAGTGGTTTTTCAACATTATCACAAGTGCAAAAAGTGTTTTTTCCACACTAATACAAGTGCAAAAGTGGTTTCCTGCACCAACACAAGTGCGAAAAGTGGTTTTTCAACACTAACACAAGTGCGAAAAGTGGTTTTTCAACACTAACACAAGTGCAAAATGTGGTTTTTCAACACTAACACAAGTGCGAAAAGTGGTTTTTCAACACTAACAAGTGCAAAAAGTGGTTTTTCAACACTATCACAAGTGCAAAAAGTGTTTTTTCCACACTAATACAAGTGCAAAAGTGGTTTCCTGCACCAACACAAGTGCGAAAAGTGGTTTTTCAACACTAACACAAGTGCGAAAAGTGGTTTTTCAACACTAACACAAGTGCGAAAAGTGGTTTTTCAACACTATCACAACTGCAAAAAGTGGTTTTTCAACACTAACAGAAGTGCGAAAAGTGGTTTTTCAACACTAACACAAATGCGAAAAGTGGTTTTTCAACACTAACACAAGTGCGAAAAGTGGTTTTTCAACACTAACACAAGTGCAAAAAGTGGTTTTCCACACTAATGCAAGTGCAAAAGTGGGTTCCTGCACCAACACAAGTGCAAAAAGTGGTTTTTCAACACTAACACAAGTGCGAAAAGTGGTTTTTCAACACTATCACAAGTGCAAAAAGTGGTTTTTCAACACTAACACAAGTGCGAAAAGTGGTTTTTCCACACTAATACAAGTGCAAAAGTGGTTTCCTGCACCAACACAAGTGCGAAAAGTGGATTTTCAACACTAACACAAGTGCGAAAAGTCGTTTTTCAACACTAACACAAGTGCGAAAAGTGGTTTTTCAACACTATCACAAGTGCAAAAAGTGTTTTTCCACACTAATACAAGTGCAAAAGTGGTTTCCTGCACCAACACAAGTGCAAAAAGTGGTTTTTCAACACTAACACAAGTGCGACAAGTGGTTTCCTGCACCAACACAACTGCGAAAAGTGGTTATTCAACACTAACACAAGTGCGAAAAGTGGTTTTTCCACACTAATACAAGTGCAAAAGTGGTTTCCTGCACCAACACAAGTGCGAAAAGTGGTTTTTGAACACTAACACAAGTGCAAAAAGTGGTTTTTCAACATTATCACAAGTGCAAAAAGTGTTTTTTCCACACTAATACAAGTGCAAAAGTGGTTTCCTGCACCAACACAAGTGCGAAAAGTGGTTTTTCAACACTAACACAAGTGCGAAAAGTGGTTTTTCAACACTAACACAAGTGCGAAAAGTGGTTTTTCAACACTATCACAAGTGCAAAAAGTGTTTTTTCCACACTAATACAAGTGCAAAAGTGGTTTCCTGCACCAACACAAGTGCGAAAAGTGGTTTTTCAACACTAACACAAGTGCAAAAAGTGGTTTTTCAACACTATCACAAGTGCGAAAAGTGTTTTTTCCACACTAATGCAAGTGCAAACGTGGTTTCCTGCACCAACACAAGTGCAAAAAGTGGTTTTCAACACTAACACAAGTGCGAAAAGTGGTTTTTCAACACTAACACAAGTGCGAAAAGTGGTTTTTCAACACTATCACAAGTGCAAAAAGTGTTTTTTCCACACTAATACAAGTGCAAAAGTGGTTTCCTGCACCAACACAAGTGCGAAAAGTGGTTTTTCAACACTAACACAAGTGCGAAAAGTGGTTTTTCAACACTAACACAAGTGCGAAAAGTGGTTTTTCAACACTAACACAAGTGCGAAAAGTGGTTTTTCCACACTAATACAAGTGCAAAAGTTGTTTCCTGCACCAACACAAGTGCGAAAAGTGGTTTTTCAACACTAACACAAGTGCGAAAAGTGGTTTTTCAACACTATCACAAGTGCAAAAAGTGTTTTTTCCACACTAATACAAGTGCAAAAGTGGTTTCCTGCACCAACACAAGTGCGAAAAGTGGTTTTTCAACACTAACACAAGTGCGAAAAGTGGTTTTTCAACACTAACACAAGTGCGAAAAGTGGTTTTTCCACACTAATACAAGTGCAAAAGTGGTTTCCTGCACCAACACAAGTGCGAAAAGTGGTTTTTCAACACTAACACAAGTGCGAAAAGTGGTTTTTCAACACTAACACAAGTGCGAAAAGTGGTTTTTCAACACTATCACAAGTGCAAAAAGTGTTTTTTCCACACTAATACAAGTGCAAAAGTGGTTTCCTGCACCAACACAAGTGCGAAAAGTGGTTTTTCAACACTAACAAAAGTGCGAAAAGTGGTTTTTCAACACTAACACATGTGCGAAAAGTGTTTTTTCCACCTTAATACAAGTGCAAAAGTGGTTTCCTGCACCAACACAAGTGCGAAAAGTGGTTTTTCAACACTAACACAAGTGCGAAAAGTGGTTTTTCAACACTATCACAAGTGCAAAAATTGTTTTTTCCACACTAATACAAGTGCAAAAGTGGTTTCCTGCACCAACACAAGTGCGAAAAGTGGTTTTCAACACTAACACAAGTGCGAAAAGTGGTTTTTCAACACTAACACAAGTGCGAAAAGTGGTTTTTCAACACTAACACAAGTGCGAAAAGTGGTTTTTCAACACTATCACAAGTGCAAAAAGTGTTTTTTCCACACTAATACAAGTGCAAAAGTGGTTTCCTGCACCAACACAAGTGCGAAAAGTGGTTTTTCAACACTAACACAAGTGCGAAAAGTGGTTTTTCAACACTAACACAAGTGCGAAAAGTGGTTTTTCAACACTAACACAAGTGCGAAAAGTGGTTTTTCCACACTAATACAAGTGCAAAAGTGATTTCCTGCACCAACACAAGTGCGAAAAGTGGTTTTTCAACACTAACACAAGTGCGAAAAGTGGTTTTTCAACACTATCACAAGTGCAAAAAGTGTTTTTTCCACACTAAAACAAGTGCAAAAGTGGTTTCCTGCACCAACACAAGTGCGAAAAGTGGCTTTTCAACACTAACACAAGTGCGAAAAGTGGTTTTTCAACACTAACACAAGTGCGAAAAGTGGTTTTTCCACACTAATACAAGTGCAAAAGTGGTTTCCTGCACCAACACAAGTGCGAAAAGTGGTTTTTCAACACTAACACAAGTGCGAAAAGTGGTTTTTCAACACTATCACAAGTGCAAAAAGTGTTTTTTCCACACTAATACAAGTGCAAAAGTGGTTTCCTGCACCAACACAAGTGCGAAAAGTGGTTTTTCAACACTAACAAAGTGCGAAAAGTGGTTTTTCAACACTAACACATGTGCGAAAAGTGTTTTTTCCACATTAATACAAGTGCAAAAGTGGTTTCCTGCACCAACACAAGTGCGAAAAGTGGTTTTTCAACACTAACACAAGTGCGAAAAGTGGTTTTTCAACACTATCACAAGTGCAAAAAGTGTTTTTTCCACACTATTACAAGTGCAAAAGTGGTTTCCTGCACAAACACAAATGCGAAACGTGGTTTTTCAACACTAACACAAGTGCGAAAAGTGGTTTTTCAACACTAACACAAGTGCGAAAAGTGGTTTTTCAACACTATCACAAGTGCGAAAAGTGGTTTTTCAACACTAACACAAGTGCGAAAAGTGGTTTTTCAACACTATCACAAGTGCAAAAAGTGTTTTTTCCACACTAATACAAGTGCAAAAGTGGTTTCCTGCACCAACACAAGTGCGAAAAGTGGTTTTTCAACACTAACACAAGTGCAAAAAGTGGTTTTTCAACACTATCACAAGTGCGAAAAGTGTTTTTTCCACACTAATACAAGTGCAAACGTGGTTTCCTGCACCAACACAAGTGCAAAAAGTGGTTTTCAACACTAACACAAGTGCGAAAAGTGGTTTTTCAACACTAACACAAGTGCGAAAAGTGGTTTTTCAACACTATCACAAGTGCAAAAAGTGTTTTTTCCACACTAATACAAGTGCAAAAGTGGTTTCCTGCACCAACACAAGTGCGAAAAGTGGTTTTTCAACACTAACACAAGTGCGAAAAGTGGTTTTTCAACACTAACACAAGTGCGAAAAGTGGTTTTTCAACACTAACACAAGTGCGAAAAGTGGTTTTTCCACACTAATACAAGTGCAAAAGTGGTTTCCTGCACCAACACAAGTGCGAAAAGTGGTTTTTCAACACTAACACAAGTGCGAAAAGTGGTTTTTCAACACTATCACAAGTGCAAAAAGTGTTTTTTCCACACTAATACAAGTGCAAAAGTGGTTTCCTGCACCAACACAAGTGCGAAAAGTGGTTTTTCAACACTAACACAAGTGCGAAAAGTGGTTTTTCAACACTAACACAAGTGCGAAAAGTGGTTTTTCCACACTAATACAAGTGCAAAAGTGGTTTCCTGCACCAACACAAGTGCGAAAAGTGGTTTTTCAACACTAACACAAGTGCGAAAAGTGGTTTTTCAACACTAACACAAGTGCGAAAAGTGGTTTTTCAACACTATCACAAGTGCAAAAAGTGTTTTTTCCACACTAATACAAGTGCAAAAGTGGTTTCCTGCACCAACACAAGTGCGAAAAGTGGTTTTTCAACACTAACAAAAGTGCGAAAAGTGGTTTTTCAACACTAACACATGTGCGAAAAGTGTTTTTTCCACCTTAATACAAGTGCAAAAGTGGTTTCCTGCACCAACACAAGTGCGAAAAGTGGTTTTTCAACACTAACACAAGTGCGAAAAGTGGTTTTTCAACACTATCACAAGTGCAAAAATTGTTTTTTCCACACTAATACAAGTGCAAAAGTGGTTTCCTGCACCAACACAAGTGCGAAAAGTGGTTTTCAACACTAACACAAGTGCGAAAAGTGGTTTTTCAACACTAACACAAGTGCGAAAAGTGGTTTTTCAACACTAACACAAGTGCGAAAAGTGGTTTTTCAACACTATCACAAGTGCAAAAAGTGTTTTTTCCACACTAATACAAGTGCAAAAGTGGTTTCCTGCACCAACACAAGTGCGAAAAGTGGTTTTTCAACACTAACACAAGTGCGAAAAGTGGTTTTTCAACACTAACACAAGTGCGAAAAGTGGTTTTTCAACACTAACACAAGTGCGAAAAGTGGTTTTTCCACACTAATACAAGTGCAAAAGTGGTTTCCTGCACCAACACAAGTGCGAAAAGTGGTTTTTCAACACTAACACAAGTGCGAAAAGTGGTTTTTCAACACTATCACAAGTGCAAAAAGTGTTTTTTCCACACTAAAACAAGTGCAAAAGTGGTTTCCTGCACCAACACAAGTGCGAAAAGTGGCTTTTCAACACTAACACAAGTGCGAAAAGTGGTTTTTCAACACTAACACAAGTGCGAAAAGTGGTTTTTCCACACTAATACAAGTGCAAAAGTGGTTTCCTGCACCAACACAAGTGCGAAAAGTGGTTTTTCAACACTAACACAAGTGCGAAAAGTGGTTTTTCAACACTATCACAAGTGCAAAAAGTGTTTTTTCCACACTAATACAAGTGCAAAAGTGGTTTCCTGCACCAACACAAGTGCGAAAAGTGGTTTTTCAACACTAACAAAGTGCGAAAAGTGGTTTTTCAACACTAACACATGTGCGAAAAGTGTTTTTTCCACCTTAATACAAGTGCAAAAGTGGTTTCCTGCACCAACACAAGTGCGAAAAGTGGTTTTTCAACACTAACACAAGTGCGAAAAGTGGTTTTTCAACACTATCACAAGTGCAAAAAGTGTTTTTTCCACACTAATACAAGTGCAAAAGTGGTTTCCTGCACAAACACAAATGCGAAACGTGGTTTTTCAACACTAACACAAGTGCGAAAAGTGGTTTTTCAACACTAACACAAGTGCGAAAAGTGGTTTTTCAACACTATCACAAGTGCAAAAAGTGTTTTTTCCACACTAATACAAGTGCAAAAGTGGTTTCGTGCACCAACACAAGTGCGAAAAGTGGTTTTTCAACACTAACACAAGTGCGAAAAGTGGGTTTTCAACACTAACACAAGTGCGAAAAGTGGGTTTTCAACACTATGACAAGTGCAAAAAGTGTTTTTTCCACAGGAATACAAGTGCAAAAGTGGTTTCCTGCACCAACACAAGTGCGAAAAGTGGTTTTTCAACACTATCACAAGTGCAAAAAGTGTTTCCTCCACACTAATACAAGTGCAAAAGTGGTTTCCTGCACCAACACAAGTGCGAAAAGTGGTTTTTCAACACCAACACAAGTGCGAAAAGTGGTTTTTCAACACTAACACAAGTGCGAAAAGTGTTTTTTCCACCTTAATACAAGTGCAAAAGTGGTTTCCTGCACCAACACAAGTGCGAAAAGTGGTTTTTCAACACTAACACAAGTGCGAAATGTGGTTTTTCAACACTAACACAAGTGCGAAAAGTGGTTTTTCAACACTAACACAAGTGCGAAATGTGGTTTTTCAACACTAACACAAGTGCGAAAAGTGGTTTTTCAACACTAACACAAGTGCGAAAAGTGGTTTTTCAACACTATCACAAGTGCAAAAAGTGTTTTTTCCACACTAATACAAATGCAAAAGTGGTTTCCTGCACCAACACAAGTGCGAAAAGTGGTTTTTCAACACTAACACAAGTGCGAAAAGTGGTTTTTCCACACTAATACAAGTGCAAAAGTGTTTTCCTGCACCAACACAAGTGCGAAAAGTGGTTTTTCAACACTAACACAAGTGCGAATAGTGGTTTTTCAACACTAACACAAGTGCAAAAAGTGGTTTTTCAACACTATCACAAGTGCAAAAAGTGTTTTTTCCACACTAATACAAGAGCAAAAGTGGTTTCGTGCACCAACATAAGTGCGAAAAGTGGTTTTTCAACACTACCAAAGTGCAAAAAGTGTTTTTTCCACACTAATACAAGTGCAAAAGTGGTTTCCTGCACCAACACAAGTGCGAAAAGTGGTTTTTCAACACTAACACAAGTGCGAAAAGTGGTTTTTCAACACTATCACAAGCGCAAAAAGTGTTTTTTCCACACTAATACAAGTGCAAAAGTGGTTTCCTGCACCAACACAAGTGCGAAACGTGGTTTTTCAACACTAACACAAGTGCGAAAAGTGGTTTTTCAACACTAACACAAGTGCGAAAAGTGGTTTTTCAACACTATCACAAGTGCAAAAAGTGTTTTTCCCACACTAATGCAAGTGCAAAAGTGGTTTCGTGCACCAACACAAGTGCGAAAAGTGGTTTTTCAACACTAACACAAGTGCGAAAAGGGGTTTTTCAACACTAACACAAGTGCGAAAAGTGGTTTTCCAACACTATCACAAGTGCAAAAAGTGTTTTTTCCACACTAATACAAGTGCAAAAAGTGGTTTTTCAACACTAACACAAGTGCGACAAGTGATTTCCTGCACCAACACAAGTGCAAAAAGTGGTTTTTCAACACTAACACAAGTGCGACAAGTGATTTCCTGCACCAACACAAGTGCGAAAAGTGGATTTTCAACACTAACGAAACTGCGAAAAGTGGTTTTTCCACACGAATACAAGTGCAAAAGTGGTTTCCTGCACCAACACAAGTGCGAAAAGTGGTTTTTCAACACTAACACAAGTGCGAAAAGTGGTTTTTCAACACTAACACAAGTGCAAAAAGTGGTTTTTCAACACAATCACAAGTGCAAAAAGTGGTTATTCAACACTAAGACAAGTGCGAAAAGTGGTTTTTCCACACTAATACAAGTGCAAAAGTGGTTTCCTGCACCAACACAAGTGCAAAAAGTGGTTTTTCAACACCAACACAAGTGCGAAAAGTGGTTTTTCAACACTATCACAAGTGCAAAAAGTGTTTTTTCCACACTAATACAAGTGCAAAAGTGGTTTCCTGCACCAACACAAGTGCGAAAAGTGGTTTTTCAACACTAACACAAGTGCAAAAAGTGGTTTTTCAACACTATCACAAGTGCAAAAAGTGTTTTTTCCACACTAATACAAGTGCAAAAGTGGTTTCCTGCACCAACACAAGTGCGAAAAGTGGTTTTTCAACACTAACACAAGTGCGAAAAGTGGTTTTCAACACTATCACAAGTGCGAAAAGTGTTTTTTCCACACTAATACAAGTGCAAACGTGGTTTCCTGCACCAACACAAGTGCGAAAAGTGGTTTTTCAACACTAACACAAGTGCGAAAAGTGGTTTTTCAACACTAACACAAGTGCGAAAAGTGGTTTTTCAACACTAACACAAGTGCGAAAAGTGGTTTTTCAACACTAACACAAGTGCGAAAAGTGGTTTTTCAACACTATCACAAGTGCAAAAAGTGTTTTTTCCACACTAATACAAGTGCAAAAGTGGTTTCGTGCACCAACACAAGTGCGAAAAGTGGTTTTTCAACACTAACACAAGTGCGAAAAGTGGGTTTTCAACACTAACACAAGTGCGAAAAGTGGGTTTTCAACACTATGACAAGTGCAAAAAGTGTTTTTTCCACAGGAATACAAGTGCAAAAGTGGTTTCCTGCACCAACACAAGTGCGAAAAGTGGTTTTTCAACACTATCACAAGTGCAAAAAGTGTTTCCTCCACACTAATACAAGTGCAAAAGTGGTTTCCTGCACCAACACAAGTGCGAAAAGTGGTTTTTCAACACCAACACAAGTGCGAAAAGTGGTTTTTCAACACTAACACAAGTGCGAAAAGTGTTTTTTCCACCTTAATACAAGTGCAAAAGTGGTTTCCTGCACCAACACAAGTGCGAAAAGTGGTTTTTCAACACTAACACAAGTGCGAAATGTGGTTTTTCAACACTAACACAAGTGCGAAAAGTGGTTTTTCAACACTAACACAAGTGCGAAATGTGGTTTTTCAACACTAACACAAGTGCGAAAAGTGGTTTTTCAACACTAACACAAGTGCGAAAAGTGGTTTTTCAACACTATCACAAGTGCAAAAAGTGTTTTTTCCACACTAATACAAATGCAAAAGTGGTTTCCTGCACCAACACAAGTGCGAAAAGTGGTTTTTCAACACTAACACAAGTGCGAAAAGTGGTTTTTCCACACTAATACAAGTGCAAAAGTGTTTTCCTGCACCAACACAAGTGCGAAAAGTGGTTTTTCAACACTAACACAAGTGCGAATAGTGGTTTTTCAACACTAACACAAGTGCAAAAAGTGGTTTTTCAACACTATCACAAGTGCAAAAAGTGTTTTTTCCACACTAATACAAGAGCAAAAGTGGTTTCGTGCACCAACATAAGTGCGAAAAGTGGTTTTTCAACACTACCAAAGTGCAAAAAGTGTTTTTTCCACACTAATACAAGTGCAAAAGTGGTTTCCTGCACCAACACAAGTGCGAAAAGTGGTTTTTCAACACTAACACAAGTGCGAAAAGTGGTTTTTCAACACTATCACAAGCGCAAAAAGTGTTTTTTCCACACTAATACAAGTGCAAAAGTGGTTTCCTGCACCAACACAAGTGCGAAACGTGGTTTTTCAACACTAACACAAGTGCGAAAAGTGGTTTTTCAACACTAACACAAGTGCGAAAAGTGGTTTTTCAACACTATCACAAGTGCAAAAAGTGTTTTTCCCACACTAATGCAAGTGCAAAAGTGGTTTCGTGCACCAACACAAGTGCGAAAAGTGGTTTTTCAACACTAACACAAGTGCGAAAAGGGGTTTTTCAACACTAACACAAGTGCGAAAAGTGGTTTTCCAACACTATCACAAGTGCAAAAAGTGTTTTTTCCACACTAATACAAGTGCAAAAAGTGGTTTTTCAACACTAACACAAGTGCGACAAGTGATTTCCTGCACCAACACAAGTGCAAAAAGTGGTTTTTCAACACTAACACAAGTGCGACAAGTGATTTCCTGCACCAACACAAGTGCGAAAAGTGGATTTTCAACACTAACGAAACTGCGAAAAGTGGTTTTTCCACACGAATACAAGTGCAAAAGTGGTTTCCTGCACCAACACAAGTGCGAAAAGTGGTTTTTCAACACTAACACAAGTGCGAAAAGTGGTTTTTCAACACTAACACAAGTGCAAAAAGTGGTTTTTCAACACAATCACAAGTGCAAAAAGTGGTTATTCAACACTAAGACAAGTGCGAAAAGTGGTTTTTCCACACTAATACAAGTGCAAAAGTGGTTTCCTGCACCAACACAAGTGCAAAAAGTGGTTTTTCAACACCAACACAAGTGCGAAAAGTGGTTTTTCAACACTATCACAAGTGCAAAAAGTGTTTTTTCCACACTAATACAAGTGCAAAAGTGGTTTCCTGCACCAACACAAGTGCGAAAAGTGGTTTTTCAACACTAACACAAGTGCAAAAAGTGGTTTTTCAACACTATCACAAGTGCAAAAAGTGTTTTTTCCACACTAATACAAGTGCAAAAGTGGTTTCCTGCACCAACACAAGTGCGAAAAGTGGTTTTTCAACACTAACACAAGTGCGAAAAGTGGTTTTCAACACTATCACAAGTGCGAAAAGTGTTTTTTCCACACTAATACAAGTGCAAACGTGGTTTCCTGCACCAACACAAGTGCGAAAAGTGGTTTTTCAACACTAACACAAGTGCGAAAAGTGGTTTTTCAACACTAACACAAGTGCGAAAAGTGGTTTTTCAACACTAACACAAGTGCGAAAAGTGGTTTTTCAACACTAACACAAGTGCGAAATGTGGTTTTTCAACACTAACACAAGTGCGAAAAGTGGTTTTTCAACACTAACACAAGTGCGAAAAGTGGTTTTTCAACACTATCACAAGTGCAAAAAGTGTTTTTTCCACACTAATACAAATGCAAAAGTGGTTTCCTGCACCAACACAAGTGCGAAAAGTGGTTTTTCAACACTAACACAAGTGCGAAAAGTGGTTTTTCAACACTATCACAAGCGCAAAAAGTGTTTTTTCCACACTAATACAAGTGCAAAAGTGGTTTCCTGCACCAACACAAGTGCGAAACGTGGTTTTTCAACACTAACACAAGTGCGAAAAGTGGTTTTTCAACACTAACACAAGTGCGAAAAGTGGTTTTTCAACACTATCACAAGTGCAAAAAGTGTTTTTCCCACACTAATGCAAGTGCAAAAGTGGTTTCGTGCACCAACACAAGTGCGAAAAGTGGTTTTTCAACACTAACACAAGTGCGAAAAGGGGTTTTTCAACACTAACACAAGTGCGAAAAGTGGTTTTCCAACACTATCACAAGTGCAAAAAGTGTTTTTTCCACACTAATACAAGTGCAAAAAGTGGTTTTTCAACACTAACACAAGTGCGACAAGTGATTTCCTGCACCAACACAAGTGCAAAAAGTGGTTTTTCAACACTAACACAAGTGCGACAAGTGATTTCCTGCACCAACACAAGTGCGAAAAGTGGATTTTCAACACTAACGAAACTGCGAAAAGTGGTTTTTCCACACGAATACAAGTGCAAAAGTGGTTTCCTGCACCAACACAAGTGCGAAAAGTGGTTTTTCAACACTAACACAAGTGCGAAAAGTGGTTTTTCAACACTAACACAAGTGCAAAAAGTGGTTTTTCAACACAATCACAAGTGCAAAAAGTGGTTATTCAACACTAAGACAAGTGCGAAAAGTGGTTTTTCCACACTAATACAAGTGCAAAAGTGGTTTCCTGCACCAACACAAGTGCAAAAAGTGGTTTTTCAACACCAACACAAGTGCGAAAAGTGGTTTTTCAACACTATCACAAGTGCAAAAAGTGTTTTTTCCACACTAATACAAGTGCAAAAGTGGTTTCCTGCACCAACACAAGTGCGAAAAGTGGTTTTTCAACACTAACACAAGTGCAAAAAGTGGTTTTTCAACACTATCACAAGTGCAAAAAGTGTTTTTTCCACACTAATACAAGTGCAAAAGTGGTTTCCTGCACCAACACAAGTGCGAAAAGTGGTTTTTCAACACTAACACAAGTGCGAAAAGTGGTTTTCAACACTATCACAAGTGCGAAAAGTGTTTTTTCCACACTAATACAAGTGCAAACGTGGTTTCCTGCACCAACACAAGTGCGAAAAGTGGTTTTTCAACACTAACACAAGTGCGAAAAGTGGTTTTTCAACACTAACACAAGTGCGAAAAGTGGTTTTTCAACACTAACACAAGTGCGAAAAGTGGTTTTTCCACTCTAATACAAGTGCAAAAGTGGTTTCCTGCACCAACACAAGTGCGAAAAGTGGTTTTTCAACACTAACACAAGTGCGAAAAGTGGTTTTTCAACACTATCACAAGTGCAAAAAGTGGTTTTTCCACACTAATACAAGTGCAAAAGTGGTTTCCTGCACCAACACAAGTGCGAAAAGTGGTTTTTCAACACTAACACAAGTGCAAAAAGTGGTTTTTCAACACTATCACAAGTGCAAAAAGTGTTTTTTCCACACTAATACAAGTGCAAAAGTGGTTTCCTGCACCAACACAAGTGCGAAAAGTGGTTTTTCAACACTAACACAAGTGCGAAAAGTGGTTTTCAACACTATCACAAGTGCGAAAAGTGTTTTTTCCACACTAATACAAGTGCAAACGTGGTTTCCTGCACCAACACAAGTGCGAAAAGTGGTTTTTCAACACTAACACAAGTGCGAAAAGTGGTTTTTCAACACTAACACAAGTGCGAAAAGTGGTTTTTCAACACTAACACAAGTGCGAAAAGTGGTTTTTCCACTCTAATACAAGTGCAAAAGTGGTTTCCTGCACCAACACAAGTGCGAAAAGTGGTTTTTCAACACTAACACAAGTGCGAAAAGTGGTTTTTCAACACTATCACAAGTGCAAAAAGTGGTTTTTCCACACTAATACAAGTGCAAAAGTGGTTTCCTGCACCAACACAAGTGCGAAAAGTGGTTTTTCAACACTAACACAAGTGCGAAAAGTGGTTTTTCAACACTATCACAAGTGCAAAAAGTGTTTTTTCCACACTAATACAAGTGCAAAAGTGGTTTCCTGCACCAACACAAGTGCGAAAAGTGGTTTTTCAACACTAACAAAAGTGCGAAAAGTGGTTTTTCAACACTAACACATGTGCAAAAAGTGTTTTTTCCACCTTAATACAAGTGCAAAAGTGGTTTCCTGCACCAACACAAGTGCGAAAAGTGGTTTTTCAACACTAACACAAGTGCGAAATGTGGTTTTTCAACACTAACACAAGTGCAAAAAGTGTTTTTTCAACACTAACACAAGTGCGAAAAGTGGTTTTTCACCACTAACACAAGTGCGAAAAGTGGTTTTTCAAAACTATCACAAGTGCAAAAAGTGTTTTTTCCACACTAATACAAGTGCAAAAGTGGTTTCCTGCACCAACACAAGTGCGAAAAGTGGTTTTTCAACACTAACACAAGTGCGAAAAGTGGTTTTTCAACACGAACACAAGTGCGAAAAGTGGTTTTTCAACACTAACACAAGTGCGAAATGTGGTTTTACCACACTAATACAAGTGCAAAAGTGGTTTCCTGCACCAACACAAGTGCGAAAAGTGGTTTTTCAACACTAACACAAGTGCGAAAAGTGGTTTTTCAACACTATCACAAGTGCAAAAATTGGTTTTTCCACACTAATGCAAGTGCAAAAGTGGTTTCCTGCACCAACACAAGTGCGAAAAGTGGTTTTTCAACACTAACACAAGTGCGAAAAGTGGTTTTTCAACACTATCACAAGTGCAAAAAGTGTTTTTTCCACACTAATACAAGTGCAAAAGTGGTTTCCTGCACCAACACAAGTGCGAAAAGTGGTTTTTCAACACTAACAAAAGTGCGAAAAGTGGTTTTTCAACACTAACACATGTGCGAAAAGTGTTTTTTCCACCTTAATACAAGTGCAAAAGTGGTTTCCTGCACCAACACAAGTGCGAAAAGTGGTTTTTCAACACTAACACAAGTGCGAAAAGTGGTTTTTCAACACTATCACAAGTGCAAAAAGTGTTTTTTCCACACTAATACAAGTGCAAAAGTGGTTTCCTGCACCCACACAAGTGCGAAAAGTGGTTTTTCAACACTAACAAAAGTGCGAAAAGTGGTTTTTCAACACTAACACATGTGCGAAAAGTGTTTTTTCCACCTTAATACAAGTGCAAAAGTGGTTTCCTGCACCAACACAAGTGCGAAAAGTGGTTTTTCAACACTAACACAAGTGTGAAATGTGGTTTTTCAACACTAACACAAGTGCGAAAAGTGGTTTTTCAACACTAACACAAGTGCAAAAAGTGGTTTTTCAACACTAACACAAGTGCGAAAAGTGGTTTTTCCACACTAATACAAGTGCAAAAGTGGTTTCCTGCACCAACACAAGTGCGAAAAGTGGTTTTTCAACACTAACACAAGTGCAAAAAGTGGTTTTTCAACACTATCACAAGTGCAAAAAGTGGTTTTTCCACACTAATACAAGTGCAAAAGTGGTTTCCTGCACCAACACAAGTGCGAAAAGTGGTTTTTCAACACTAACACAAGTGCGAAAGTGGTTTTTCAACACTAACACAAGTGCGAAAAGTGGTTTTTCAACACTATCACAAGTGCAAAAAGCGTTTTTTCCACACTAATACAAGTGCAAAAGTGGTTTCCTGCACCAACACAACTGCGAAAAATGGTTTTTCAACACTAACAAAAGTGCGAAAAGTGGTTTTTCAACACTAACACATGTGCGAAAAGTGTTTTTTCCACCTTAATACAAGTGCAAAAGTGGTTTTTCAACACTAACACAAGTGCGAAAAGTGGTTTTTCAACACTATCACACGTGCAAAAAGTGGTTTTTCCACACTAATACAAGTGCAAAAGTGGTTTCCTGCACCAACACAAGTGCGAAACGTGGTTTTTCAACACTAACACAAGTGCGAAAAGTGGTTTTTCAACACTATCACAAGTGCAAAAAGTGTTTTTTCCACACTAATACAAGTGCAAAAGTGGTTTCGTGCACCAACACAAGTGCGAAAAGTGCTTTTTCAACACTAACACAAGTGCGAAAAGTGGATTTTCAACACTAACACAAGTGCGAAAAGTGGGTTTTCAACACTATCACAATTGCAAAAAGTGTTTTTTCCACACTAATGCAAGTGCAAAAGTGGTTTCCTGCACCAACACAAGTGCGAAAAGTGGTTTTTCAACACTAACACAAGTGCGAAAAGTGGTTTTTCAACACTATCACAAGTGCAAAAAGTGTTTTTTCCACACTAATACAAGTGTAAAAGTGGTTTCCTGCACCAACACAAGTGCGAAAAGTGGTTTTTCAACACTAACACAAGTGCGAAAAGTGGTTTTTCAACACTAACACAAGTGCGAAATGTGGTTTTTCCACACTAATACAAGTGCAAAAGTGGTTTCCTGCACCAACACAAATGCGAAAAGTGGTTTTTCAACACTAACACAAGTGCGAAATGTGGTTTTTCAACACGAACACAAGTGCGAAAAGTGGTTTTTCAACACTAACACAAGTGCGAAAAGTGGTTTTTCAACACTAACACAAGTGCGAAAAGTGGTTTTTCCACACTAATACAAGTGCAAAAGTGGTTTCCTGCACCAACACAAGTGCGAAAAGTGGTTTTTCAACACTAACACAAGTGCGAAAAGTGGTTTTTCAACACTACCACAAGTGCAAAAAGTGTTTTTTCCACACTAATACAAGTGCAAAAGTGGTTTCCTGCACCAACACATGTGCGAAACGTGGTTTTTCAACACTAACACAAGTGCGAAAAGTGGTTTTTCAACACTAACACAAGTGCGAAAAGTGGTTTTTCAACACTATCACAAGTGCATAAAGTGTTTTTTCCACACTAATACAAGTGCAAAAGTGGTTTCGTGCACAAACACAAGTGCGAAAAGTGGTTTTTCAACACTAACACAAGTGCGAAAAGTGGTTTTTCAACACTAACACAAGTGCGAAAGGTGGTTTTTCAACACTATCACAAGTGCAAAAAGTGTTTTTTCCACACTAATACAAGTGCAAAAGTGGTTTCCTGCACAAACACAAGTGCGAAAAGTGGTTTTTCAACACTAACAGAAGTGCGAAAAGTGGTTTTTCAACACTAATACAAGTGCGAAAAGTGGTTTTTCAACACTAACACAAGTGCGAAAAGTGGTTTTTCAACACTAACACAAGTGCGAAAAGTGGTTTTTCAACACTAACACAAGTGCGAAAAGTGTTTTTTCCACACTAATACAAGTGCAAAAGTGGTTTCCTGCACCAACACAAGTGCGAAAAGTGGTTTTTCAACACTAACACAAGTGCGAAAAGTGGTTTTTCAACACTAACACAAGTGCGCAAAGTGGTTTTTCAACACTATCACAAGTGCAAAAAGTGTTTTTTCCACACTAATACAAGTGCAAAAGTGCTTTCCTGCACCAACACAAATGCAAAAAGTGGTTTTTCAACACTAACACAAGTGCGAAAAGTGGTTTTTCAACACTAACACAAGTGCGAAAAGTGGTTTTTCAACACTAACACAAGTGCGAAAAGTGGTTTTTCAACACTAACACAAGTGCGAAAAGTGGTTTTTCCACACTAATACAAGTGCAAAAAGTGTTTTTTCCACACTAATATAAGTGCAAAAGTGGTTTCGTGCACCAACACAAGTGCGAAAAGTGGTTTTTCAACACTAACACAAGTGCGAAAAGTGGTTTTTCAACACTAACACAAGTGCGAAAGGTGGTTTTTCAACACTATCACAAGTGCAAAAAGTGTTTTTTCCACACTAATACAAGTACAAAAGTGGTTTCCTGCACCAACACAAGTGCAAAAAGTGGTTTTTCAACACTAACAGAAGTGCGAAAAGTGGTTTTTCAACACTAACACAAATGCAAAAAGTGGTTTTTCAACACTAACACAAGTGCGAAAAGTGGTTTTTCAACACTAACACAAGTGCAAAAAGTGGTTTTTCCACACTAATGCAAGTGCAAAAGTGGGTTCCTGCACCAACACAAGTGCAAAAAGTGGTTTTTCAACACTAACACAAGTGCGAAAAGTGGTTTTTCAACACTATCACAAGTGCAAAAAGTGGTTTTTCAACAATAACACAAGTGCGAAAAGTGGTTTTTCCACACTAATACAAGTGCAAAAGTGGTTTCCTGCACCAACACAAGTGCGAAAAGTGGTTTTTCAACACTAACACAAGTGCGAAAAGTGGTTTTTCAACACTAACACAAGTGCGAAAAGTGGTTTTTCAACACTATCACAAGTGCAAAAAGTGTTTTTCCACACTAATACAAGTGCAAAAGTGGTTTCCTGCACCAACACAATTGCAAAAAGTGGTTTTTCAACACTAACACAAGTGCGACAAGTGGTTTCCTGCACCAACACAACTGCGAAAAGTGGTTATTCAACACTAACACAAGTGCGAAAAGTGGTTTTTCCACACTAATACAAGTGCAAAAGTGGTTTCCTGCACCAACACAAGTGCGAAAAGTGGTTTTTCAACACTAACACAAGTGCAAAAAGTGGTTTTTCAACACTATCACAAGTGCAAAAAGTGTTTTTTCCACACTAATACAAGTGCAAAAGTGGTTTCCTGCACCAACACAAGTGCGAAAAGTGGTTTTTCAACACTAACACAAGTGCGAAAAGTGGTTTTTCAACACTAACACAAGTGCGAAAAGTGGTTTTTCAACACTATCACAAGTGCAAAAAGTGTTTTTTCCACACTAATACAAGTGCAAAAGTGGTTTCCTGCACCAACACAAGTGCGAAAAGTGGTTTTTCAACACTAACACAAGTGCGAAAAGTGGTTTTTCAACACTATCACAAGTGCAAAAAGTGTTTTTTCCACACTAATACAAGTGCAAATGTGGTTTCCTGCACCAACACAAGTGCGAAAAGTGGTTTTTCAACACTAACACAAGTGCGAAAAGTGGTTTTTCAACACTAACACAAGTGCGAAAAGTGGTTTTTCAACACTAACACAAGTGCGAAAAGTGGTTTTTCCACACTAATACAAGTGCAAAAGTGGTTTCCTGCACCAACACAAGTGCGAAAAGTGGTTTTTCAACACTAACACAAGTGCGAAAAGTGGTTTTTCAACACTATCACACGTGCAAAAAGTGTTTTTTCCACACTAATACAAGTGCAAAAGTGGTTTCCTGCACCCACACAAGTGCGAAAAGTGGTTTTTCAACACTAACAAAAGTGCGAAAAGTGGTTTTTCAACACTAACACATGTGCAAAAAGTGTTTTTTCCACCTTAATACAAGTGCAAAAGTGGTTTCCTGCACCAACACAAGTGCGAAAAGTGGTTTTTCAACACTAACACAAGTGCGAAATGTGGTTTTTCAACACTAACACAAGTGCGAAAAGTGGTTTTTCAACACTAACACAAGTGCGAAAAGTGGTTTTTCAACACTAACACAAGTGCGAAAAGTGGTTTTTCAACACTAACACAAGTGCGAAAAATGGTTTTTCAACACTATCACAAGTGCAAAAAGTGTTTTTTCCACACTAATACAAGTGCAAAAGTGGTTTCGTGCACCAACACAAGTGCGAAAAGTGGTTTTTCAACACTAACACAAGTGCGAAAAGTGGTTTTTCAACACTATCACAAGTGCAAAAAGTGGTTTTTCCACACTAATACAAGTGCAAAAGTGGTTTCCTGCACCAACACAAGTGCGAAAAGTGGTTTTTCAACACTAACACAAGTGCGAAAAGTGGTTTTTCAACACTATCACAAGTGCAAAAAGTGTTTTTTCCACACTAATACAAGTGCAAAAGTGGTTTCCTGCACCAACACAAGTGCGAAAAGTGGTTTTTCAACACTAACACAGTGCGAAAAGTGGTTTTTCAACACTAACACAAGTGTGAAAAGTGGTTTTTCCACACTAATACAAGTGCAAAAGTGGTTTCCTGCACCAACACAAGTGCGAAAAGTGGTTTTTCAACACTAACACAAGTGCAAAAAGTGGTTTTTCAACACTATCACAAGTGCAAAAAGTGGTTTTTCCACACTAATACAAGTGCAAAAGTGGTTTCCTGCACCAACACAAGTGCGAAAAGTGGTTTTTCAACACTAACACAAGTGCGAAAAGTGGTTTTTCAACACTAACACAAGTGCGAAAAGTGGTTTTTCAACACTAACACAAGTGCGCTAAGTGGTTTTTCAACACTATCACAAGTGCAAAAAGTGTTTTTTCCACACTAATACAAGTGCAAAAGTGGTTTCTTGCACCAACACAAGTGTGAAAAGTGCTTTTTCAACACTAACACAAGTGCGAAAAGTGGATTTTCAACACTAACACAAGTGCGAAAAGTGGGTTTTCAACACTATCACAATTGCAAAAAGTGTTTTTTCCACACTAATACAAGTGCAAAAGTGGTTTACTGCACCAACACAAGTGCGAAAAGTGGTTTTTCAACACTAACACAAGTGCGAAAAGTGGTTTTTCAACACTATCACAAGTGCAAAAAGTGTTTTTTCCACACTATCACAAGTGCAAAAAGTGTTTTTTCCACACTAATACAAGTGCAAAAGTGGTTTCGTGCACCAACACAAGTGCGAAAAGTGGTTTTTCAACACTAACACAAGTGCGAAAAGTGGTTTTTCAACACTATCACAAGTGCAAAAAGTGGTTTTTCCACACTAATACAAGTGCAAAAGTGGTTTCCTGCACCAACACAAGTGCGAAAAGTGGTTTTTCAACACTAACACAAGTGCGAAAAGTGGTTTTTCAACACTATCACAAGTGCAAAAAGTGTTTTTTCCACACTAATACAAGTGCAAAAGTGGTTTCCTGCACCCACACAAGTGCGAAAAGTGGTTTTTCAACACTAACAAAAGTGCGAAAAGTGGTTTTTCAACACTAACACATGTGCGAAAAGTGTTTTTTCCACCTTAATACAAGTGCAAAAGTGGTTTCCTGCACCAACACAAGTGCGAAAAGTGGTTTTTCAACACTAACACAAGTGCGAAATGTGGTTTTTCAACACTAACACAAGTGCGAAAAGTGGTTTTTCAACACTAACACAAGTGCGAAAAGTGGTTTTTCAACACTAACACAAGTGCGAAAAGTGGTTTTTCAACACTAACACAAGTGCGAAAAGTGGTTTTTCAACACTATCACAAGTGCAAAAAGTGTTTTTTCCACACTAATACAAGTGCAAAAGTGGTTTCGTGCACCAACACAAGTGCGAAATGTGGTTTTTCAACACTAACACAAGTGCGAAATGTGGTTTTTCAACACTAACACAAGTGCGAAAAGTGGTTTTTCAACACTAACACAAGTGCGAAAAGTGGTTTTTCAACACTAACACAAGTGCGAAAAGTGGTTTTTCAACACTAACACAAGTGCGAAAAGTGGTTTTTCAACACTAACACAAGTGCGAAAAGTGGTTTTTCAACACTAACACAAGTGCGAAAAGTGGTTTTTCAACACTAACACAAGTGCGAAAAGTGGTTTTTCAACACTAACACAAGTGCGAAAAGTGGTTTTTCAACACTATCACAAGTGCAAAAAGTGTTTTTTCCACACTAATACAAGTGCAAAAGTGGTTTCGTGCACCAACACAAGTGCGAAAAGTGGTTTTTCAACACTAACACAAGTGCGAAAAGTGGTTTTTCAACACTATTACAAGTGCAAAAAGTGGTTTTTCCACACTAATACAAGTGCAAAAGTGGTTTCCTGCACCAACACAAGTGCGAAAAGTGGTTTTTCAACACTAACACAAGTGCGAAAAGTGGTTTTTCAACACTATCACAAGTGCAAAAAGTGTTTTTTCCACACTAATACAAGTGCAAAAGTGGTTTCCTGCACCAACACAAGTGCGAAAAGTGGTTTTTCAACACTAACACAAGTGCGAAAAGTGGTTTTTCAACACTAACACAAGTGCGAAAAGTGGTTTTTCCACACTAATGCAAGTGCAAAAGTGGTTTCCTGCACCAACACAAGTGCGAAAAGTGGTTTTTCAACACTAACACAAGTGCAAAAAGTGGTTTTTCAACACTATCACAAGTGCAAAAAGTGGTTTTTTCCACACTAATACAAGTGCAAAAGTGGTTTCCTGCACCAACACAAGTGCGAAAAGTGGTTTTTCAACACTAACACAAGTGCGAAAAGTGGTTTTTCAACACTAACACAAGTGCGAAAAGTGGTTTTTCAACACTATCACAAGTGCAAAAAGCGTTTTTTCCACACTAATACAAGTGCAAAAGTGGTTTCCTGCACCAACACAACTGCGAAAAATGTTTTTTCAACACTAACAAAAGTGCAAAAAGTGGTTTTTCAACACTAACACATGTGCGAAAAGTGTTTTTTCCACCTTAATACAAGTGCAAAAGTGGTTTTTCAACACTAACACAAGTGCGAAAAGTGGTTTTTCAACACTAACACAAGTGCGAAAAGTGGTTTTTCAACACTATCACAAGTGCAAAAAGTGTTTTTTCCACACTAATACAAGTGCAAAAGTGGTTTCGTGCACCAACACAAGTGCGAAAAGTGCTTTTTCAACACTAACACAAGTGCGAAAAGTGGATTTTCAACACTAACACAAGTGCGAAAAGTGGGTTTTCAACACTATCACAATTGCAAAAAGTGTTTTTTCCACACTAATACAAGTGCAAAAGTGGTTTCCTGCACCAAAACAAGTGCGAAAAGTGGTTTTTCAACACTAACACAAGTGCGAAAAGTGGTTTTTCAACACTATCACAAGTGCAAAAAGTGTTTTTTCCACACTATCACAAGTGCAAAAAGTGTTTTTTCCACACTAATACAAGTGCAAAAGTGGTTTCGTGCACCAACACAAGTGCGAAAAGTGGTTTTTCAACACTAACACAAGTGCGAAAAGTGGTTTTTCAACAATATCACAAGTGCAAAAAGTGGTTTTTCCACACTAATACAAGTGCAAAAGTGGTTTCCTGCACCAACACAAGTGCGAAAAGTGGTTTTTCAACACTAACACAAGTGCGAAAAGTGGTTTTTCAACACTATCACAAGTGCAAAAAGTGTTTTTTCCACACTAATACAAGTGCAAAAGTGGTTTCCTGCACCCACACAAGTGCGAAAAGTGGTTTTTCAACACTAACAAAAGTGCGAAAAGTGGTTTTTCAACACTAACACATGTGCGAAAAGTGTTTTTTCCACCTTAATACAAGTGCAAAAGTGGTTTCCTGCACCAACACAAGTGCGAAAAGTGGTTTTTCAACACTAACACAAGTGTGAAATGTGGTTTTTCAACACTAACACAAGTGCGAAAAGTGGTTTTTCAACACTAACACAAGTGCAAAAAGTGGTTTTTCAACACTAACACAAGTGCGAAAAGTGGTTTTTCAATACTAACACAAGTGCGAAAATTGGTTTTTCAACACTAACACAAGTGCGAAAAGTGGTTTTTCCACACTAATACAAGTGCAAAAGTGGTTTCCTGCACCAACACAAGTGCGAAAAGTGGTTTTTCAACACTAACACAAGTGCAAAAAGTGGTTTTTCAACACTATCACAAGTGCAAAAAGTGGTTTTTCCACACTAATACAAGTGCAAAAGTGGTTTCCTGCACCAACACAAGTGCGAAAAGTGGTTTTTCAACACTAACACAAGTGCGAAAGTGGTTTTTCAACACTAACACAAGTGCGAAAAGTGGTTTTTCAACACTATCACAAGTGCAAAAAGCGTTTTTTCCACACTAATACAAGTGCAAAAGTGGTTTCCTGCACCAACACAACTGCGAAAAATGGTTTTTCAACACTAACAAAAGTGCGAAAAGTGGTTTTTCAACACTAACACATGTGCGAAAAGTGTTTTTTCCACCTTAATACAAGTGCAAAAGTGGTTTTTCAACACTAACACAAGTGCGAAAAGTGGTTTTTCAACACTATCACACGTGCAAAAAGTGTTTTTTCCACACTAATACAAGTGCAAAAGTGGTTTCCTGCACCAACACAAGTGCGAAACGTGGTTTTTCAACACTAACACAAGTGCGAAAAGTGGTTTTTCAACACTATCACAAGTGCAAAAAGTGTTTTTTCCACACTAATACAAGTGCAAAAGTGGTTTCGTGCACCAACACAAGTGCGAAAAGTGCTTTTTCAACACTAACACAAGTGCGAAAAGTGGATTTTCAACACTAACACAAGTGCGAAAAGTGGGTTTTCAACACTATCACAATTGCAAAAAGTGTTTTTTCCACACTAATACAAGTGCAAAAGTGGTTTCCTGCACCAACACAAGTGCGAAAAGTGGTTTTTCAACACTAACACAAGTGCAAAATGTGGTTTTTCAACACTATCACAAGTGCAAAAAGTGTTTTTTCCACACTAATACAAGTGCAAAAGTGGTTTCGTGCACCAACACAAGTGCGAAAAGTGGTTTTTCAACACTAACACAAGTGCGAAAAGTGGTTTTTCAACACTATCACAAGTGCAAAAAGTGGTTTTTCCACACTAATACAAGTGCAAAAGTGGTTTCCTGCACCAACACAAGTGCGAAAAGTGGTTTTTCAACACTAACACAAGTGCGAAAAGTGGTTTTTCAACACTATCACAAGTGCAAAAAGTGTTTTTTCCACACTAATACAAGTGCAAAAGTGGTTTCCTGCACCCACACAAGTGCGAAAAGTGGTTTTTCAACACTAACAAAAGTGCGAAAAGTGGTTTTTCAACACTAACACATGTGCGAAAAGTGTTTTTTCCACCTTAATACAAGTGCAAAAGTGGTTTCCTGCACCAACACAAGTGCGAAAAGTGGTTTTTCAACACTAACACAAGTGCGAAATGTGGTTTTTCAAGACTAACACAAGTGCGAAAAGTGGTTTTTCAACACTAACACAAGTGCGAAAAGTGGTTTTTCAACACTAACACAAGTGCGAAAAGTGGTTTTTCAACACTAACACAAGTGCGAAAAGTGGTTTTTCAACACTATCACAAGTGCAAAAAGTGTTTTTTCCACACTAATACAAGTGCAAAAGTGGTTTCGTGCACCAACACAAGTGCGAAATGTGGTTTTTCAACACTAACACAAGTGCGAAATGTGGTTTTTCAACACTAACACAAGTGCGAAAAGTGGTTTTTCAACACTAACACAAGTGCGAAAAGTGGTTTTTCAACACTAACACAAGTGCGAAAAGTGGTTTTTCAACACTAACACAAGTGCGAAAAGTGGTTTTTCAACACTAACACAAGTGCGAAAAGTGGTTTTTCAACACTAACACAAGTGCGAAAAGTGGTTTTTCAACACTAACACAAGTGCGAAAAGTGGTTTTTCAACACTAACACAAGTGCGAAAAGTGGTTTTTCAACACTATCACAAGTGCAAAAAGTGTTTTTTCCACACTAATACAAGTGCAAAAGTGGTTTCGTGCACCAACACAAGTGCGAAAAGTGGTTTTTCAACACTAACACAAGTGCGAAAAGTGGTTTTTCAACACTATTACAAGTGCAAAAAGTGGTTTTTCCACACTAATACAAGTGCAAAAGTGGTTTCCTGCACCAACACAAGTGCGAAAAGTGGTTTTTCAACACTAACACAAGTGCGAAAAGTGGTTTTTCAACACTATCACAAGTGCAAAAAGTGTTTTTGCCACACTAATACAAGTGCAAAAGTGGTTTCCTGCACCAACACAAGTGCGAAAAGTGGTTTTTCAACACTAACACAAGTGCGAAAAGTGGTTTTTCAACACTAACACAAGTGCGAAAAGTGGTTTTTCCACACTAATGCAAGTGCAAAAGTGGTTTCCTGCACCAACACAAGTGCGAAAAGTGGTTTTTCAACACTAACACAAGTGCAAAAAGTGGTTTTTCAACACTATCACAAGTGCAAAAAGTGGTTTTTCCACACTAATACAAGTGCAAAAGTGGTTTCCTGCACCAACACAAGTGCGAAAAGTGGTTTTTCAACACTAACACAAGTGCGAAAAGTGGTTTTTCAACACTAACACAAGTGCGAAAAGTGGTTTTTCAACACTATCACAAGTGCAAAAAGCGTTTTTTCCACACTAATACAAGTGCAAAAGTGGTTTCCTGCACCAACACAACTGCGAAAAATGTTTTTTCAACACTAACAAAAGTGCGAAAAGTGGTTTTTCAACACTAACACATGTGCGAAAAGTGTTTTTTCCACCTTAATACAAGTGCAAAAGTGGTTTTTCAACACTAACACAAGTGCGAAAAGTGGTTTTTCAACACTAACACAAGTGCGAAAAGTGGTTTTTCAACACTATCACAAGTGCAAAAAGTGTTTTTTCCACACTAATACAAGTGCAAAAGTGGTTTCGTGCACCAACACAAGTGCGAAAAGTGCTTTTTCAACACTAACACAAGTGCGAAAAGTGGATTTTCAACACTAACACAAGTGCGAAAAGTGGGTTTTCAACACTATCACAATTGCAAAAAGTGTTTTTTCCACACTAATACAAGTGCAAAAGTGGTTTCCTGCACCAACACAAGTGCGAAAAGTGGTTTTTCAACACTAACACAAGTGCGAAAAGTGGTTTTTCAACACTATCACAAGTGCAAAAAGTGTTTTTTCCACACTATCACAAGTGCAAAAAGTGTTTTTTCCACACTAATACAAGTGCAAAAGTGGTTTCGTGCACCAACACAAGTGCGAAAAGTGGTTTTTCAACACTAACACAAGTGCGAAAAGTGGTTTTTCAACAATATCACAAGTGCAAAAAGTGGTTTTTCCACACTAATACAAGTGCAAAAGTGGTTTCCTGCACCAACACAAGTGCGAAAAGTGGTTTTTCAACACTAACACAAGTGCGAAAAGTGGTTTTTCAACACTATCACAAGTGCAAAAAGTGTTTTTTTCCACACTAATACAAGTGCAAAAGTGGTTTCCTGCACCCACACAAGTGCGAAAAGTGGTTTTTCAACACTAACAAAAGTGCGAAAAGTGGTTTTTCAACACTAACACATGTGCGAAAAGTGTTTTTTCCACCTTAATACAAGTGCAAAAGTGGTTTCCTGCACCAACACAAGTGCGAAAAGTGGTTTTTCAACACTAACACAAGTGTGAAATGTGGTTTTTCAACACTAACACAAGTGCGAAAAGTGGTTTTTCAACACTAACACAAGTGCAAAAAGTGGTTTTTCAACACTAACACAAGTGCGAAAAGTGGTTTTTCAACACTAACACAAGTGCGAAAATTGGTTTTTCAACACTAACACAAGTGCGAAAAGTGGTTTTTCCACACTAATACAAGTGCAAAAGTGGTTTCCTGCACCAACACAAGTGCGAAAAGTGGTTTTTCAACACTAACACAAGTGCAAAAAGTGGTTTTTCAACACTATCACAAGTGCAAAAAGTGGTTTTTCCACACTAATACAAGTGCAAAAGTGGTTTCCTGCACCAACACAAGTGCGAAAAGTGGTTTTTCAACACTAACACAAGTGCGAAAGTGGTTTTTCAACACTAACACAAGTGCGAAAAGTGGTTTTTCAACACTATCACAAGTGCAAAAAGCGTTTTTTCCACACTAATACAAGTGCAAAAGTGGTTTCCTGCACCAACACAACTGCGAAAATGGTTTTTCAACACTAACAAAAGTGCGAAAAGTGGTTTTTCAACACTAACACATGTGCGAAAAGTGTTTTTTCCACCTTAATACAAGTGCAAAAGTGGTTTTTCAACACTAACACAAGTGCGAAAAGTGGTTTTTCAACACTATCACACGTGCAAAAAGTGTTTTTTCCACACTAATACAAGTGCAAAAGTGGTTTCCTGCACCAACACAAGTGCGAAACGTGGTTTTTCAACACTAACACAAGTGCGAAAAGTGGGTTTTTCAACACTATCACAAGTGCAAAAAGTGTTTTTTCCACACTAATACAAGTGCAAAAGTGGTTTCGTGCACCAACACAAGTGCGAAAAGTGCTTTTTCAACACTAACACAAGTGC